>NC_142524.1:7894574-8097074 GCF_964205215.1 Stylophora pistillata | reverse complement strand
TTTCGTCGTGTTGGAAAAACTTTTGACTTTTGCTTTGTTTTTTCCTGTGCAAACAAGAAAGAAGAAGTTGTCTTTCGTATTGCATAGTATCTCAGGAAAATTTTTTACATTGACTGTACGTAATTAGGGCGGTAAACAGTATTAGATTTAGTTCTCTAGTTTTTTACTTATTCCATTTTTCAACCGGTAATTTTAATTGTAAACGAACATTTTCGAAGAGAAAGGGTCGATCCTTGAAAAATACTGCATAATGAAGTTTTAAAAATGACTAAGGCTACTACTATACACATTTCATTTCTATTTAGGAATTCAAAAGTGCAAGTGGCTAAATGTGTAACCGTATTAACAGCGCCAGTCTAGCCTCAATTTAAGAATAAATTATAAAAGAGCAGCGTTGTGTTCCAAATACGAAACATTGAAAAAAAATTCGCTGTCGGCGTTCTGCTCAACAAAAAAAAGGTTAGCATATCGGCTCAGCAAATGTGTAACCTCAGGAAAGCTACGCTCCAATGCGTAAGCCGATTAACCTGCCGCGCAATAAGGATGCAAGATAACTGCAGAGGCAGCTTCCTGCACCACAAAGCGTATTGTTTGGGCTAGACAATAGAACTCTGTTCTGCCCATCTTCTCCCGCCGTATCAGTTCAACACCGATCTCAGTACAAATCCACGTTTATTAATATTCACCGGTTCCCTCTACTGAAAAGTTCTTTCCATTTTGATCAGGAACAAAAACATCATGAATAGCACAATCATACAGAGTAGGCTACAAAATTCGTGAATTTGAAACATGGTTATCCAAATGATTTCCTTCCAAAGGCCGGCTGGCAGAGATGGAACTATTTGTCTACTAGCTAAAAAGTACTTATAGTTAACCCAACAAATAACGTATTTCCGGCTGTACTTTAATTAAATAGGTAAAATACCGCCGTTTCCACAAGCTGCATGACACACTCATTTCTCAACGATTAAATAAGACGACAATATCAGAGCGGTGATATATTGTTCAATTATTGTTTATGCTGGCAGAGAAGAAACAATCTGTACGCTGGCTGACACATAACAGATTTAATATCGTCTAATCTAGTTGTCAAATGACAGATAACCTATGGTCTAATTTGAGAAAAAACTGAGAAATGACACTACAAGATAACTTATTTCTCGCTCATTTCTCAAACATAGCACCGTTTTTTTCTTGTGCGGACCTGTCAGCGGGCGGTGATCAACACTCGGTGGACCCCGACCGAGTGTTCAAGCACTTGATGTCAAATTAAAACGTCAACCTGGCGCAGGGTAACACTAATGGTGTTTATTCTAGATAGTTTATATTCCATTTGAGTAAAGCGTTCATTAACTTATCTCTAGATCTTTTTCCAGAATTATTAATCCTCAAATGTCGTTTCAGGACTTTCGATTTCGAATGCTTGAAATACTTTAAAAACTTCTGATGGGTTCAAATATTAAGTCTTTCGGAAAGAAGACTGGAAAATTATCGAACTGTAACGATGGTTGTCCAAGAAAATTTTCAGCTGACAAGTTAACACGGTCGGAATAGACATTAAGCTTGGTTAAACTTCTTTCTCTCATACAGAGACATCCCGAATACTAGCTTTAAGACCTTATCAAAATGTCTTAGTAGAAAACTGTTTTACTTTTCAGACATTTTATTATTTTAATGACTTGGCAGCCTTTCAACTTGCGTTAAATACCGATGATGCAGCTCTTCAAAGTAATGCTGCTGTCTGGTATGTACAGCTTGAACTCTACAACTTAAAAGGTTTTTGCGCCGGGTCTAATTGTTTGACGGCATCTATGCCAAACAAACGGTACACCAAAAATAGGGGTATGCAAGCCGGAGAAGACACAGCAAACTTTGCTATGTCTACTGAGTTACACTGATTTTGTTTTTTTTGCAAATAGCAGTCACAATGATGCGTCATTGTTATTACTCACGATATGCCGTGTGATGCCGGTTGTTAAAACAATTTTAGGCCTACACGATTTATACCAACATCAGACGGAAGGCATCGCACAAGAAAGTACGTTCATGCACTGATTGCGTGTAGGTTCCTGAATTCTTGCAGCTAAACTTATCTTGAAGCCATGCTTTTCTCCCAAGAGTATTTCAACGCAGCACGTTTGATGTCTCTATTTTGGATCCTGTATTACATGAAACTGTTAACTTTACCGACGACGAGGCAAAATCCCATGAGAAATGAAGAACACCAAAACATTGAGGTCATCAGTAGTAAAAAATATCCTGAATAACAAGTTGAACGCCAAAGTTAGGTGAGTCGATTCTTTTTTTTTTCTTTTAATTATCTTCAGTTGATTACATTGAAACTGAACAGAAATGAAAACAGGTTTAGGTTTTTCTGTTAATTTGTTAGGAAGAAGAAGAGTTATGCACAGTAGAGAACACATTTTCATAAGCCATAATTTCATTTAAATTAATTTTATCGAGAGAAGTTTGTTGAACAATCCTTGTAACACCGCTGTTGAAAGATCTACACTGGCTCCCTGCAGCTGAACGTATAAAGTTCAAGATACTCCTTTTAACTTTTAAGTCTCCTCATAATCTTACGTCACCTTCTATTCAAGATCTACTCGTTCGTCATCGTCCTATGCGTTCACTTCGGTCGTCATCTCTCCAACGGTTATCTCGCCCAAACTATAACTTGATGAATTATGGCGCGAGAGCGTTCGCTGTCTCTGCTCCAGAACTCTGGAACCATCTGCCCATTGACGTAACATCTTGTCACAATTTAGAAACGTTTAAGTCCAAACTGAAAACATTTCTTTTTGCCAAAGTTTTTAGCGACTAAATGAGTTATTTCTTTTATAAGTCTTTTATTTATTTCCGTGTACTACATTGTAAAGCGCACAGAGCCTTCGAATATGCGCTATATGAATGAGTTGTATTATTATATTATGTTTTTGTCAACCGCATACAATTCTGAGATCACTTTCTGTTTATTTTTTGTTTTAGATATAAAAGAGGGAAAAGTGGTTCTGTTTGTGTTTTTGTGGTTCTACGAGACCCATGGAAACTTCTGTAGAAGACATTCTATTTAATTCAAACCTAAAGGACACAATTTATTGACTTTCTTCCTGAAAAACATAATTCACATTAAATTTCATTTTATCTGATCATTCAACTGTAAACGTTTTTCATGGCTACAGAGCTAAATAAAATGAATGAGTTTGAACGGAAAGTATTTTAGTTAATTTAGCTTTACAAAAAGTTCGATTATCTCATGTTCAAACGTGGTGATAGAGCTTTTCCCGTTAATAAAGATTTTGTAAGTTATGGCAGAGCCACCCGAAGGCCTCTCTTTTAACTTTGCCTTATTGTTTATACCGCTGTATTTTCTTTATGATAATGTAACGCTCGCTGTATTCTGCAACAAACGAGATGCCCGCTCCTGAAGCTGTGTTTGTGTTCATGAAGATTAATTACAAAATATTTCATATTCGTTTCAGGGTGATAAGAGTAGAACTAAACTGTTTTGCCTGTACATATGCAATTAAAATTGATTATTTCATCAGTGCGGAGTTTCAGTAGAGTTCACTTTCAATTGTTAAGATCACAATCGATCCGTAAATAGTGACGTCATTTTGTCTCAGTCGAGGTCAGTTTCACGAGGGCTTGAACTGAGTACGGGCATGGGTAATCTATCAATCAAATGTCTATTTATCTGCATAAGTAGAAATCACTAGTTATACACTTGATAAGATTGATACAGCTCATACATGTGATAAGAAATATTTTAAATTTAAAGGGCCAAAAGTTTTTTTGATCAGAAACATAGCACTACGACAGGTTTATATGATGACTTGATATTCGTCAACATACAATACTGCCCATCAGAGGCATTCGCTATTCAAAATCCCTAATTTTCGACCTGTAAAAAGATTTCGTGACCTGCGAGGTTTCTGATGTGTGTGAGATTAGTCACAAACTTACTACTGCGTTACTCGTTGATCATCTTTCGCGGAAGTCAACCAGTCAGCCATACCGCTTAATTACAATTCAAGAATTCTTCGGCGTATTCCGTAACTATCCTTTTATTGTTGATAATCCTCTTTGTCTTAGCCATGATGAACAGAGCTGTGCTGCAGAGGGAACTGATAGAAAATAACCGACATGGTCTAATGGTGAGAAGACCCGAGTTGGCTGGAAACGGAGAGAGAAGAAGGGGAGGAGACTGCGAAAATTGCAACGTCCGATCAAGAGGGAGAAAATATTCCACGGAACATGATGTTCGCCAGGGCTGGGACAGTCTTTCATTCCTTTTTTGAAACTTACGTAAAAGAGGCAATCTTTTCGAATGGCAATATCGCGACAAATGTTTCTTTTTTTTTTAAGTGGAAAACGAAACACCTTCATATTTTCTCTGAGGAGATTTTCTGAGCCTTTTGCTTTCAAGTTCCTTGTGTCAGATAAAAGATAAAGGAAATAGTTGCGGTCTGCGAGTATCCTGATCTCCCAGGAAAAGCGCGAACCAAGCGAAATGGCGGTACTGTGTCTGAATCTTTTACTAAACCTCTTTGCCTGTTTATTTGCAATTCTAATATAATTATTTCTGGAGAGAAACTGGAGGAGAGAGAGAAGGCGCTGGCTGTTGCACCTTGGTATCAGTAGTCATAATCCAAGGATACGAAATCCTTTATATGAAATTCATCGACTTCATTGGAGTGGAGTTTCAGTGGATTTCACTCTCTCTTGTTAAGACTTATTGTAAGAGCAAGTTATCAAAACATATATGTACTCGTAAAGAATAAGAAAGATGGTAAGTCTTTGAGCTCGGTGAGGAAATATAGAAAGATGTTTTCTGTCTATGTAACGAGCGTGGGAGTGGTTCCTGTGTGTTTTTATGGTTCTTTGATGACTGAGGAATATTCAGTAGACTGAGATAGTGTTTACTGATTCAAGAGACAATTAATTCATTTCGTGGTACAACCGTGCTGTAATTCTAATTTCTTAGCAAACTTTGATTGAATTTTTTCTTCAAGAAACATCATTACATTTGTTTGAGTCTGCATTTTCAGTTGTAAAAGTTCAGTTTCGTATTGACACAAGGGCTTCAGTTAAAATAATATTATCTTTGTGAACAGCTTTGTAAACACAAATTGGGAAATTGCTAGATTGTCGCACATATCCGTGTGTTGCAAATTAATGGAGCGTGTATCTTTTATCACCGGCTTTATGCATTCAAGAATGGCCTGTCTTGAATTGACTTTTCTCCGCTGCCTATATACTCTTGTTTACTGAGCAGAACTGAATGACTCAGCACATGTATCGTTAAAATTTTCACAGCCATTTGCGGGACTTGAGAACTGAATGCCAATCTTTTTTTTTCCTCTTTTCTCGCAGGTCAAAAGGTCATTGCAAATAAGTTTCCAAAGTTTCTTCAAAATTTACCAACAAATTATTATACAATGAGAGATACAAAATACACTTATATTTGCCTAGTGCTAAACCTGGACCTTATTCACTTTGTTTATATTTGTATTGAAAGCATTGAAATACATTCAAATAGACAAACTATTGATAATAGGTCTCATATCTTTTTTTGAAGAAAAACAACATCAAGGAAGGGAAATGTTTAACTTGAAAAAAAAAACCATCTGCAACTTGTATAACAACTTAAATTGTTGTATTGCTCAAAAATATGAATTACAATATGGGCATTGAATTAATCCATTATAATTTATTAGGAACAAATCATTAAAAATTAAATAGAAATGAAAATTTGTTAAGTTGAACAACTGAGATGTCACTAAAAAATACAAATTATTAAATCTTGAAAGTCTGCAGAAAAAAGAAAGTATGTTTTCAAAAAAATTCTTAAAAAAATGTGCAATTTTTCCTTCAGTTTCAGTTTCAGTTTCATTTTATTGTTAGGCACTATTGTTTATATCAGTGTGTTTTATCTGAAGGGATGTGCCCAGATGTTGATATTGGTCGTTGTTACTTACGTTCAGGGGTTGATATCAGTGTGTATTACACGAGGGGGCTGTGCCCAGAAGTTAATATTGTTGTTGTTTCTTACATCCATGGGTTTCAATCAATGTGTCTTACATGACGGGCTGTTACCAGATGTTGTTACTGATCTTAGTATCTTACATTCAGGGGTCTGTGTTGATCGCAACTCTTTACATACATTGCTTATTCTGTGCCCAGATGTTGATATTGAACTTAAAATGTCACATCCATGTTAAACCTGTGCCCAGTTGTTTATTGCGATGGTAAAATGTACCTCTAGGTGTCTGCGCGAACATGTTGATATCGAACGCCGATCGTGAAGGTTAGAACCTTATCTGACATCCAGGAGTTTTATATTTGTACCTCTATATTGTCGCTATGTAACGATGACGATTTACAAAAGGGGGTTTTGAATAAAATGTCATGGTAGTTTTATATAAGGGTCTGTTCCCAGTTATTGATAATGATCCCTCCAACGCATGATGTAATATACATATGCATAAGTTAAGTGACGTAAGATGAATTTTTGTGGTGTTCACGTATTAATGATTATCAAAGAGCTGGGGTCCATTTCTCGAAAGTCCCGGTAACTTAACGGGCCCGTAAAGCTGTTCTGTTTTCATTCAAGATGGGGATTTCAAAAGTTTTGAAATGATGTAATAAAACTATCAGCTAAAGAAACAAAAAGGACTGGTTTGGGTGCCAGAACCTGCTTTCCTATCCTTGAAATTTTGATTTTAAAACCGTCGTTACGGGCCCGTAAAGTTACCGGGACTTTCGAGAAACGGGCCCCTGGTGAGATAATTGCGGGTCGGGCAAGACAAAGCTTTTGACAGAGCGTTCCAACATACGGCGTGTTCCATTTCTGCTTCAGAGCCAACCGCTCCAAAGGCCGAATTCTTCGGACAACCATGCCTCATTTGAAGACTTTTCCAGCCTGCTTTGTGCCATTGCACTGTTGATGGTGCTAAGGCTTAAAGGTACATCGTGAAGTGTAATGTGTTGGAAAATAAGGTATACTTCCCCTTTGTTCTCGATCCCAGCATGCTCGTTACGTATCCAGCCATCCATTTTTTGTTACATTTTGAAGATAAAGATCACTTTGCTGGCGTGATGATTACCAACGCGAGATGTTGGGAGTACACCAGAAAAGTCGGGTAACAAAAATACAACTGAGATACGAAACCTAAAAACATTTTGAACCGTGCATTTTTTCGCTTCTGCGGTTGCACTCGTGGGGTAATTATTTCAGTTACCAATAACTAGCTTTAGGCTACTGAATTTGGCCGGGATATATGATTGGCTGTGCCTGAGTTTTTCGTTCACCTCGTTTTTTGTTCAAACTCGACTCAGCCGAGGTTAAAACCTCTTAAATTAAAGTTGTGGAGTAAAGACTGTACAGTGCAGAACCCAACATACGCTTTAATTTGTTCTGTCACTACCGAATTCTTTTGACAACCATGCCTTTATTTCAGAATTTTTTCAGCCTGCTTCGTGCCATTGCACTGTTCATGGTGCTGTATTTAATGAAAGTGGAAATGGAACTGCGGAAGAGCGAACGAATTGCCAATAATGATCATCGCGCATCACCGAGAAGAGCCGAGTTGCGCAGACACGGAGATAGAAGATGGACAAGACAGAGCGATAATCACGGGGTCCGCCTACTAAGAAGAAACCATCCCATGCGGGAACACGATGAACGTCAGGATTGATACAGTATTTTTCTACCTTTTCTCTGTTTTTTTTTTCCTTTTTTAGTTGGAGAGATATAAGCTTTGAATAATTGTAAGCCGGCAAAGCGGTTCTCTTTCATTTTCTTCTAATGATTACGTACAGCCGTCCTCATCAAAGCGGCCCTGATACTTTCTTGGATGAGACTTAAAAGAGACAGTCTCTGAACCTTTTCTTGCTAACGTTTTCCCTTGCAGATAGGAGACGAAGGAAATAAAAAAAAAAACGCCAGCCGGTACCAAGAAATCCGTGTGAAGGGCTGAAAAACGCTTAATGGAATTTTATTGTTCTTGTTTTTTCGTTGTATTTTTGCTTACGTAAATGCAATTTGAAGACAATCATTTCTGGAGAGAAACGCTTGACTGAGAGATAGTTTTAAATATCATCAATTATTTATTCAAGGATACTTTGAAGAAAACTCGTGACGTGGAGTCCATCGACCCACCAAGTGAGATGTTATCGTGTATACCTAGGTAGCTTTCTATGGATTGTAAGAGAGCTAGTTAGAACTTTTCTAGGCTGTAAGGAGGCCTAAATATAGTTTGGCACAAACCTTGTATCCGATCTAGTCAATGCTTTTAAACAGATTTGTTTTCGTAATCTTAATCATGTCACCAGTTGCGGTTGTCAATTTTGCCTCAGGCTAAACTAAAAACTGGTGACATGATTGATTGCCCTTGGTTAGCCTTGACGCCGGGATGTTGATATACTGAAGGGTTAATTTTTATCACGTAAAGTTCACTTATTCTGCACGATTGCACTTTAATTAAACTACTTTAATTTTGAATTCTCCCAGATATTTTCTTGTGTTCCATAAAGGAAATTCTTTGAAAACTTCCCAGATGATTGAGAAATAAGATAAGATGATTTCTTACTTTTTCTGAGGGAAGTTTAATCCAATTATTGTGCAAGTAGTCCACACGTAGCTGAGTGCATTGGATCATGAGCCGGTTAGCACGAGTAAAAGAAAACAGTTCAGACCTATACCGAGGCCTTTGCGTCTATTTTAACTGATGAGAAAACAACAGCGTCAGTATTTACTTCAAGTTGCAATGCTGCCAGGTCGTCAAAAGGATAAAATGTCTGAAAAGTAAAAAACATTTTCTTCAAAAATCTGTTCTGATAAGGTCTAACACACGACGAGGTTTCCATGTGATATTACTACGAAGAGAAAATAATTGAGCCCAGCATAAGGCTTATTCCGACCTTGCTAACTTGTTCTAGAAAATTCTTCAGTTGCTTGGACAACTATGACTTCAATTCGAGAATTTTCCAGTCTTCTTCTCGTAAGACTTCAAACTCCCTGCTCCTACGAACTGGCCTTAGCTATTATGAATCTTCCAACTGTGAAAGACCACCATGTAAATATGTGTACAGCAACATTTCGCAATAATTATAATGAACGATCCTCAGCACAAATTAAGTAAACTTTTACCACCCCGTTATGTAAGCTCTCAGGCCTGTACGGGATTCGAACCACTGACCTCTGCGATACTAATGCAGCGCTCTACCAATTGAGCTAACAAGCCAACAGGCCTGATTTTTTTCAGGTCTGATTTTCGCTATTACTGAATATATTAAAAAGTAACGAAAATCCGACAAATTTATCCCCTTTACTACAATTAATAAAACTTGAGAGATTTTTTAAGTTCTCTTAGTTTTTGGGCATTTGTATTCAAGAGAGGAATTGAATTAATATTTGACATCAATTATCATAGAACTGTAAAAGAAGACTAAGGAAAAAGAAACAAACAAGAATTCCCCTGCTCACCCCCTCCCCATCCCCCTTCACCCTCTCCCCATCCCCCTCCTCCTCCCCTTCGCTTGAATTTCTGATTTATTTGCATTTATTTGCATTTACAGTTATTTTTTCCTCCATTTCAACAAATTAGAGTCTAATGAATAATTACAAGTAAGATAAGAGGCTGGAGAAGGGCATAATATAGCAAGCTTATTAGATGCCCTTTACTTTAAATTACATTTTTTCATACAGTAAAAAGAAGCGATACAAAAAGATACAAATATAACTTCCGGGTACGGGGAGTTTACTTCCGGGTTCCGCCATGTTGAAAATTATATTCTGAGAGGTCCTAGGGATGAATTTGTGAAATCAAAATGGCGGCTTGTATTTATTCCTGAATTATTCCAGCGAAGTATGGAAAGTATCCTAGCTTACGACAGTGGTTCATCGTCTGAAGAGAGCGATGAGTCTCCAAAAAAGAAACAAAAGGTTATAGAATCTGGTGACATCAAAGTTTGCGAGAGAAACAATAGAAAAACTGAAAAGTTAGAATCTTCCATCAAGCCTGCAGTGCAAGTTAGATTACTTTCAAGTAATCTTTCCGAATCGAAACAGATCGCAAATACCTCTAATTTATCCGAAATTACTCAAAACGATTTCTCTGACCGCTTAATTGATGATAAACACGAAACACTTTCGCGAGATTTTTTCCGGACTAGTTCTGATAAGAATGCAAAGTCTCCGGCATTGTTCAATTCAGCAAACCAGAAAACGATGTCATCTTCAAACATGACGGGACCAAATGTTAAACCTTACGTGTCTAAGAGACAAAGAGAAAGATTGGCTCAAGAAAAGTCCTTAAGTATTATGGCGAATCAACCGTCACAAGAGACTGATTTAACCTTGACAAATGGCTCATTGAAAGGAGCAGATTATCACCCAGATAAAAATGAATTTTCAAACCGTAAGGACACAGATCAAGTATACAGACCATCAAAGAAGTTGCATTTAAATCTTAAAGGTCACACAAAGGGTGTAAACTGTGTCAGATGGAATGTTACAGAAAGTTATCATCATTTGTTGTTGTCTGCATCTATGGATCATACAGTTTGTGTTTGGGACACACGTGAAGGTGGAGCTTGTATGCAAAGTTTGGAAAATCATACTGAAGCAGTGAAAGATGCTAAATGGAGTCATTGTGGGTCACAAGTGTTGAGTTGTGGTTATGACAAAACTGCAAGACTCTTTGATGTAGAAACAGGTATTTGAAACATTGCGGGTGTATAAAGTTGTCAATGCATGTATTACTTTTCTCTACATTATGAAAACATTAAGCAAGACAAAGGTGATGAGGTGAGAGAAACACAACTTAGATGGAGAGTATTATCTTGATTTAATGTTATAATTATACTCAGCAGTGGTGCAGCACTTGGAACTGGGTGTGTGTTATTTGGGGGGAGGGGAATTCATCTTGTATACTAAGCCAAGTACAAATCCTCACTCAAATTTTCCAATAAACTTTTAATATCTGGTTCTTGAACACAGGCTGGTGTTGTTCAAATGAGAAATGTCCTAGTACATATAATTTCTCCAAACATGATCCTGATAAAAAGATTTGAAAAGATTTCCAGACTGAATATTTTGGCAAATTAATTTTATGCTTTGCTAGTTGAATCATGATTGTGGGCCCTGAAACATGGGGGGGGGGGGGGGAGGGGGGCTGAGAACCCCATCAGATATTTGCTTGGAAAGGCTGGAGCCCTTCCTGCCCCTGTTCATTTTGTATTTCAAGGGTTTTTCTTTTATCAGTTAGATTGTGAAATGACAGTGTCGGCTGTTTGCAGGGCCAAATGATGATTCGTTTAGTGTTTATTTTAGATTTTCAGGTCCAGTGCCTAAATTGTGTTGATTTATGTTACTTTTTATTTTGACAGGACAGGTAATCAAAGTGTTTCCACACAAAAATTATGTGACTTGTGTCCAGTTTCATCCTAGTCACCCAGCTCTTTTTTTAGCTGGAACTTTTAAATCTTCCATCCTATGTTGGGACAAAAGGACAGGAAGTGTAAGTGCACAGTTACCATAGTTACTGGATTGATGTTTGAGCCCCAGCCGGACCGATACTCATGGTCTTAAAATAAGTGAGGAGAAATTTCTACCTTTCTATAATCAAGAAATCGATAGATATTCTAGTCTTCTCGGATAAGGACGAATAAACCGTAGGCCCCCGTCTCCTGCATGGTTAGGGGTAGGAGACGTTAATTTCCCACGCACGAGATTACTGTGTCATGGATGTCCTCCCCTGGGGTGGGATGGGTGGGAATTGGCCCTGAAAAGCCCCCATGGGGAGTGGCCAACTAACCTACGTATGTATGTATGTTTGTAAAATCTTGATGTAACAAATTGTTGTTAGAATAATAATGAAATTTTCTACTTTGAGAAAGTCTTTTGACATTAGAGTCAAGGTAAAGATGTGCTGTATATTTTTCTGTGTTTGTTTAAAAAAAATGTATAATGATAGTGAAAGTTGATGGATTGGTTTATTATTTTCCCAGGCCCCTAGATGCAGGCTAATGTTTTATTGCATTGTCCCTAGTGCAATGGAGCCTAAGACAGCACCCCCACTACAGTTATTAATGATTAACTTCTATTAACTGATATGAAAGCTGTTAGAAAGTGGACATTGTTTTACTTAATATTTTCAAGCACAGCTGCAGGTGATTTTTTGAGTGCTAGACACAAGAGCAGTGGTCAGGCGGCAGAAAAATGCCAGCCACACAGGTTCACTCTACTTGGTGGAAATCATTTTTGGTCCTTGACCCACTGTAGGATAATATTTGGATAGAACTTTCATTGGTAAAATGTAATTTTTTTTCAATAGGTTGTATCAACATACTCAGCTCTATTTGGTCAAGTACAGGATATGGCATTTTTACCAGGGGCAGAAGAATTTATTTCTGCTGCTGAGGTTGTCAGACGGAATTCAACAGACAAGGGGATCATGGTGTGGGACTTTAGATCAACAGCAGTATTATCAAATCAGATCTACCAGGTAATTGGACTGTAATTTGAGTAAAGTACCTTTAAACCTCTGCACCCTTAAACATCAGTGTGCATATTCTCCATACTGTTCTCTACACATTTCCTAACATGCTGGAAAGGAGAGTTTGTTTTACAATCAAGAACCTCTTTAGGTGGTGATCATTTCCTTTATTCTTGTGACCTATGTTTCACTTAAAATCCATTTCAATGTAACGAATTGTTAAGTTTTAACGTGGACTCTGTTTTTGTTCATTGATATTTATTCATATATTTCAATAATTATCACAATGTTGGTCACATAAAATGTTCATCTAGTTGTTCAGTTGTTCAGTTCACTTTCAACCAAGCTAACCAGTTATTGTAATGTTGCTAAACAGTTAGTTGCCACAAGTACAGAGGCAGTCAAAACAGAACAACCTTGATGTTTGATTCAGGGCTGATGCTGTTAGGAGAAACTGGGCACTAGTTAGGGTTTATTGAGAGATAACCTCTCCAAGATTCTTAGATTTTACCCATTAAAGGGTGATAAAAGTATATTATTTTGGTATTTTCAGGAAGCCTTTACATGCACTTGCTTGAAGGTCCACCCTCATGAATCACATTTTGTGGCGCAATCAAATGGAGACTACATTGCTTTGTTCTCAACAAGAAAACCTTACAAGCTGAATAAGTTCAAAAGATATGAAGGCCATAAGGTAATGAAATTTAATATTTAATAGTACAATAACACTTGCCTTATTATGGCATAAAATCCTGAGAAACTCCCTGCCCTTAGAAGATGGTCCATCTGAGAAAAAAACTGTTCCTGTGAAAATCCATTGGTCTAAAAATCCATGGGTTCACTGGCCATTTTGACCAAAATGCTCCCTACCCCTCACATTAATTCCTTGTCAGGACCCCTCCCCCCCCACTGACATGCCATAGTTACATACATACATACATAGTTTATTTGGTAATGCACCTGTTACAGAATACGCAAGACTGAAGTCCTGATGTGGACCTGCCTATTTCCCAACCCATCTTTGACTCACTGCCTGAATAAAATCACATTCATTCACAACCCATGTAGCAAACAAAACAGTGATTTTTACTTTCATGTTGTATACCTTATGATGTGGAAAGTGTAACTTAGAATCAGATTTAAAAGACTGATCCATCCCTTTAGGAAATGTAAAATGCTTGATAAGAAAAAAACTTGATAAAAATGAACACCTTTCTTATTAATCTTTAATTTGTCATTTTTAGGTCTGTGGTTATCATATTGGATGTGATTTTAGTCCTGATGGAAAAATAATTTGTTCTGGCTCAGCAGATGGGAAAATGTTTTTCTATGATCACAGCACAGCTCATGTGATGAGGACAATAGAGGCCCATTCTGCTCCCTGTGTGGATGTTGCCTATCACCCCACCCTACCCAGCTGGGTGGCAACTTGTGGGTGGGATGGTCAGGTTAAAGTTTGGACATAACATTTGAGCAAAGCAATTTTCAATTAGTTGGTCTGGAAAAGTCCATTCTTGACATCCTCACTACCAATAATATATAATTGACTAATTAAAAGCAATTGTGCATAGCTCGATTGCATTTCATACCTCATCATTTGCATTATAATCATCTCTGTCATTATGATAACAATGTTCAAATGCCTATAGAAAATACAGTAATCTGGAATTGTGTTAGTTTTGCTTCTCTTCACTGAGTGACTGCTGATTCAATCAATCAGATGTAAAATAAAAACTAATCAATGAAATCAATAAATGCCTCCTTATTCACTTGCATTTTCCCTTTGTTCAGGCAGTTTTCTTGTTTTCACTTTAACCCTTTAACTCTCAAGTGTGACCAAGAAAGAATTTCTCCTTTCAACATCAATGCAATATTAAGCAAACAAGAGATGAGAATCAAGAAAAATATCAATTAGGGGATTACTTGTTGATCCAATACCAAATTCTCAGAACTATCATCATAAGAATTGTATGGTAGACAGTTGGGAGAATTTGTAATGAGATCTTGGAAGTGAAAGGGTTTAGTAAACCTTGGTGCCTTGAGATACATGTAAGTAACTGTGCTCTTATTGGCTTTGATCAATTTTCACCCACAGTAGAGATGCACACAATTCAATTTTCTGAGTCTAACCCTCATTGCAAGACAAGTAACAGGTATATAACACCTCTCAATTAACAACAATTAAGTGTAGTCATGAAATCAATATAGTGATATAGTCTGATATTTATTCAAGTTTTATCTCCTTGATATAAAACAACAGCAGTTGCACATAAAATACTGATCAATCTCTAATTCAATTATAAAATTTGATTTTTAAAATAGTTTTTCTTTAAGAAGTATCCTCTGTTTTCACCCAAAAAAAAAAAAATACAATGAAATTATTTTTTAAAACCATCTTCCTTGATATAAAACAACAGCAGTTGCACATAAAATACTGATCAATCTTTAATTCAACTATAAAATTTGATTTTTAAAATAGTTTTTCTTTAAGAAGTATCCTCTGTTTTCACCAAAAAAAAAATACAATGAAACTATTTTTTAAAACCATCTTCCTCCAGGTTGGAAATTGCAGGAAGAAATAAGTACAGAACTACTACCTATAACATCCTAATTTTAAACTTTTCTCTGCCAAAATTTAGTACCCACAGTAAACTGCATGGTAAACTCTCTGGAGTTATTAAGTGGATGGCTGGGGGACATATTTTTGAAATTCAGGACACTTACAAACAGTGTGAGGTAACTGGTTTTGCCTCATCACTACATTCTTAAAAAAAGTAATAATACAATTTATTGTCCAGATCAGTTGGTTACTAAATTTTATCCAGGCAATATAATTCTTATAAAACTGTCATGACAATTATGAAACTTTAACTATCCAATTAGTTTTCAATTGACAAACCCAGGTGGACATTCTTAATTGTGTCAATTAAGTGCTCACTACAACAATCAGGATGACTCAAATCTAATACACTTAGTAAAGTATGCTAAAAGTGTTTCTGTTGATATCCCTCATTCACTGAACTTAGGTGTACGTATAGTCTTTGACTGTGGCTCTGTTTTTGCTGCATTTGTGGCTCCTATGCTCTTTGTTCTCCAGAGTTTTTTGCTCCAGTCAGGATGGCTGAGAGGTTGTCTTTCATTTTTAAGGTCAAGCTCTGTTGTCAGCTTGTCTTTCAGTTCTGATGGCAACTGCGAGTTTAAAAAAATCACAAGAAGTAATATATCGAAAAAGAAAGAAAAAGGAGATTAATAAGAAAAACATTCATTTAAAACCCTTAAATCTCAAGGTCTGATTGAACTCCTTCAATATCATGTTTGCTATAAGTTTGATGTGATTTTTGTTAAAATGTTTATAAGCCCAGTAAATGGAACATATACTATATTGTTGAGTTACAAGTGCATTTCACCATCATTCTACTCTGAATTTGTACTGGCTATTCTGAATGTGTGTGGCTCAATTTTCAGAATGAAGCACAACATTGATGGGAACAACATGGTTTCGTGCCACCCAGTTTGTATTAGTCAGTCCTGTTGCTCAAAATCATTTTGTAACTCTGAAAAAAAACCTAAAAAATTATTATTATGATAATGATAGGACGTATGATGATACTGAAGCGATTACAATTAGAGTACTTTGAAGATGAAACAATGGTAAATTATTCACAATTTATCATAATTTTAACAGAGATCATGGTTATAAATCTGAGAAATGGTCACCATGATGTTTCGCTCACCGTATCTACTTTTTGAGAAACAAACTTCCTGTCCAAGGACTGGTTACACTTCAATAGCTGTACTACTAATGCACAATCCCTTTTGTTCTTCATCTATGAAAAAATTAAACACTCCGATTTCAGCTTAAAATTATGGTTGTTCCAAATTCAGTCTATAGTGCTTCCCACCAATAACGTAGCTCCATTTTCTGCCTTTAAAAGCACACTCAACCCACAATTCCTCTATTCGCTCCGACGAAGGGCTAATGCTCGAAACGTCAGCTTTTGTAATCGTTATGGTGGCCAATTTACCCTTTCAACTTTGTTGATATATCCAAATTATTTCGTTACTCCCACCGACGCAGCCCCAAACAGTTTCTTTCGAAACTATCAGCCTTCAGTCTATAGTGAACAAGAATTGATCAAGCTGAAATCTGAACTTACAGATTCCACCTCCAGTTTGTTCATTTTTTCAACGAAGTCCATTAACTGCTTTGACATTGCCCCAACTGTTGCTTCAAATTGCTCTTTCTCTGTCTGCATTTCACCAGCCTGTTGGTGTTAAGTTAACAGTAGTATATTAGTAAAGAAATTCAGTTCATGCATTTAACAAAGGGCTCACTCATTGCCACTTAGTCAAATCTTTCTTAGTGATCTGGCTACTCCTGAACTTCCAAATGGAAGGTTTGGATCTGAGTAAGGGCAAGATTGATGGGTTTGGCAAAATGTTTGACACTCTCAGTCTTTCTCTACCCAGGAGGTGGAGGGGGACTAGGGGAAAGCTGCCTATAATGATGCTCATCTTGAGTGTTACCTCCGATCCCCATAAAAAAGTAACGCCAAAGACAACCAGACCACCCCAACGGCAAAATTTGTTGTGTTTCCTTGAAAGTTGGTTGATACTAATTTATAGTCCTGAATGGGTAGGAGGAGGTAGTGGTACAGTAAACACCTGCATAGAAGAACACATGCATTAAGAACATCAGCTGAAATTTTGCAAATAAAGCACCATTTTCATAAGAACAAAATCAGCCTGGAAATATAAAATGTTCTTATAAAATGGATAAGACATTAACATGCCCTTCATGTTAGATGTATTTTCTTGTTCTGTTCGCTAGTTAACTAGTAATAAGGCAGATTTTATTTTGCAGGCTAATTGTTACAATAATGTCACGATATTTATTAATTTTCTTTTCCATTAAATATGCTAATTTAATCTCAAGCATTTTTTTGCATTGTTACAGTTCTGAATTCCAACAACAAATTTACGAACAATTTAAGAACACCTTCAAGCTGATTTTTCACTAAGCACCCGATAAATAAGAACCTGATCAGCCTGGCCTTCAAAATCATGTGTTCTTATATGCGGGTGTTTACTGTACTTTGGAAGCAAAGTGTCTTGCCCAAGAACACAACAAATAAACTGATCAGGTGAAAAAACCCTTGGACTTCTTGGCCCAGGGTAAGTGCACTAACTGTCACACCACCACCTCTCCCACAGGAGTAAAAATGACTGGCAACTTGTATTTGAATCTTTATGAATTGCTGGGGGAAGGGTATAAGCTGCAGTGACTTGAATCTTATCAAGGGTTAAGAGTGATACTCCTACACACTTCAAGCTTACGAGGCCATTGCATGCAAAACAACTGCATTTCATTATTGAGAAAGAAAATAGCAGAAGAAAGTTAATATTCAGATTACCATTTGGAGGATTCTGTTTTCAAGCTCTTGATTTTTCTTCACAACATCATCATAGTCTCCTTTTAGTCTGAAAATTTAAAATCAGTGGAATTACTTTCAATTGTCGAATACAAATACGTAAAGAGGGGGGACTATTTTATTTACGATATAGGAAAATTCATTCTCTGATGAGGGAATTTGTGTTAAAATGCACCAATCTTGAAGCGATGAATGTGATATTGGTTTTCAAATGCAATCTAACATGGAATTCACAAGTCAGGTAATGGATTTTTGTTGAATCGCTTCATTGAATAAAAATAAGAAAAAAAGAAAACAGCGACAAATCGTTTGTTCTTTATCCCGTGGGTGAAACCACAGATGTGAAACAATATCACTTAGCATTGTTTTCAACTTGCAGTTTCACGCTAAATACCTCACTTTGTTAACCAATCAGAATGTGAGATTTTATTCAATTATGGATTCTACTCTATTTAATACATGACAAAGTCAAGAATGTTTATCATATATACACCCTTATCAAATGAGTGAGATAAATCCTGAAAAGGAATATTTTCAGTGACAGTGACTCATGTTTGACAACCTCCATTACAGTCATCATTTATTTGGATTCTTTTTGGGTTCTCAAAACATCAGTCACAGTCCTAACCTTAAAATTTTTCCTCATAGTGAAGTCTACAATGACTATAAGTTTTAAAACAAAATCTTATAACTGATCAGTTTTCTAATTTGCTTGACAATAGTGAGCTTTTTTTCGGTGACGAATGATTTTTACCTCTTTGCTTGCTCAGGGGAAAACTCCAAACCTCCCTTCTTTTCATTTCCTATAACAGGAATTTCCTTTATTTTGCCATTTTCCTCTTTGGGTAATGCAACTGATACTTCAGTCCTCTCACTACAAGGACTATCTGCTATTTGCTCTTCTAACTTCTGCAATTTATCTTTCAATTCCTGATTTTCTAACCTGAAAGGTTCAAAATATTTTGATTATATCTGTGAAAACCTTTCTCATCAACATATCTGTAACAAAATTACAACAGAAAAAAAATTACATTTCTAAATAGACTTACTTTAATTGTTTACAAGCATCAAAAGAACATTCACTCTGCAAAATCAAAATTTATTGTGTCAACTGCTTATAAACAATGATTTATTAGTATTAATTTCATATTGAATTTCAAATAATGCGATGTCTCAAGGTAAAAAAGAATTCTGTATACAGTCTACAACAATTTTCAAATGTTTAACAAGAACGCCAAAAGTTAAGAATGTTGGCACATCAAAATTGGTCCCATAAACAAGCTACAAAAGGTGATATCACTTAAAATAAATACATTCTAGGGATTAGAAGATTCCTTCAAAAATGACATGACCAACTAGATTATTTTTTGTCTGGAAATTTCTCACTATTTCTCCATGTAATCAGTTACAACTACAAAATTTTTCTTTACATAACAATCAAACAACAAAATGATAGTTCGCAAATGAATGAAACTGATTTAGGAATATAGGTGAATCATGCTGACAAAAATTGTGCATACCTCACTTGAGCTGCCCATATTATCTGTGTTTTCTTCTAATGTGTCCATTTAATTGATGAAATAATTAGACTTCACTTTAGAAAGAAACCAACGAACAAATTATAAATAGAGAAAATAAAAAATCCCTTTAATAACAAGCAGTACGATAGATTTTCCATTCATAAATATGGGAGTCACGCAAGACTGTCACGCAAGAATTGAAACGATGTGCATGTCAGTCCGACACGTACATGTATATTTGACTGACAAATTGACCACAATGATTGGTAATAGGTAGAAATGATACCGCTACGCAATGTTTTACACACAAAATCTCAAGAGATTACAGTCTCACACGTCTTCATCAACTTCGTAATAATAGACAATATAAATCAAATGATAAAATACGACCGGTTTAAGACTTAAGCGGGCACTGCTTTATAACTGATTTGCTTTCTTGCGCGCTATATCAGTTATACCACAACAAATCTCTCAAACAATAAACAAAATTAGGTGCTACTTAGTCCCCCTATGTGTTAATTAATCCATGTAGCATTTACTACGTACTGTAGAATATAGTGCGAATCTATATTTCTTGACAGTAACAGCTGTAATTTTCACAAATGGAACATGCTACGTAAGATTTGTGGTGGCAAATGAGAAAACTTTCTGAGATACTAACCAAAGCAGATATAATATATATATATATATCCTTAGTCTTACGTTGTGTGAAAATAGCCTCGGAGGTCAACTGCCCAGCGGTTAAAAAATAAATATCTTTGGTGTGACTCCTCGAAGCATAGAGGCATAGAACCCAAAACAAAACTCTGCACGTACCACGATTTCAATCAGTTTCATATTTATTCAACAGTGATTTTTCGTTTGACAGCTCGTTCCAGTTTGACACGGGCATTTTGAGTGCTTTGGTGTAGGGTTTCTAATATAATTTGAATAATTTCAAAATGATCCTACCAGAAGCCTCGACTTTCTCCCTTATTTCACGGTTAGACGTTTCGTCTCGGTTGCAAATTGAAAATAAACAGTCGAAGAAGTTGGATGGTATTTTAGGTGATAAAATGTAGATAAGAGATTGTTGTGAAAAAACAGCCTGAAGTCTCGACGCGCCAATATGAGTAATTTATTTCAGATGATAGATGCAAGATTTCGAAATCGACGATTTCTAGAAAATAGAAGTAGAGAATGAATTTTCCTATTGTAAATAAAATAGTCCCCCCCTCTTTGCATTGTTGTATTCGACAATTGAAAATAATTTCACTGATTTTAAATTTGCAGACTTAAGGGAGACTATGATTGGTTCAGAAAACTCCTATCCTCCCAACTAATATAAAGAGATGGAAATCTAAGACAAACTTAACTTTGTCACCCGCATTATTTCCTTGTTTGGGCAGTTTGTTTGATTTTTTACTTCGAGTTCTCATCGGCGACTCAGGGTATTTATTTATGTCGCTCTGAATGGCCTTTGCGATTAGTTGGCTTTTGCTTTACAACACGCGCCAAAAGCCCCCTTAAAGGAGAACTGTAAATTGCGAACACCAACTAAGGCCTTTGATCCCTTGGCAGCAGCTCGTCACTTTTTCTAACGCCTTTTCACTCTTTACACTCCAACATCAGTGTGCATATTCTCCACACATTTCCTAAATATACATAATATTTATATAAGGAGAATTCGTTTGACAATCAAGAACTTCCTTACTTCAGCCGGGTGATCATTTCCTTTCTTCTTATTACCTAACTTATGACTTGGTCAGGTGGAATATTGTCAGGAGTCACTCTTGCAATTGGGGATCAAAGTGTTGCATAACGAGCCTCACGCCGTTAGCAACCAAAAAAAGTCTAGGTATCCAGCAGAGAATCCGTACTTTTAGTCCGCATTCTCTGCTGGATACCAGTGGCTTGCTTCGGTAAAAATTTTGATCGTATTTCGCTCCTAATCTGATAGAGGCGTCAACTTTTACACAATCATGTCATCATCCTATGGCGTGAAAAGGTAATTAAAGAAGCCGTATCCGAAAAAAGTGTACATGGCCGGCGCTTAAAAATAGTGACAAGACGAAGCGCTCGCCCGTAGTGGCAGTTACAGTCACGTCGAAGAAACATTTCTTAGTCAATGCTTGCGGACTTAGTTAACTTCATTAATACTAACATAGGCTTATTTACTAATATTTACTGCGACGCTTATTTACTACGACATTTAACTAGCGGCCTGAGTGCTTTGTTTTCTAATCAATTTTACCAGATTTTTGTTTTCGGATCGGAGACAAAGTAAATTCCAGAACCGACGACTTTTTTTCCGTTGTGTTCGGAATCTTTGACAGCTGACGCTTGGTGCTGTAATTTTTGAGCATCCGGGTACCAGTTATTGGGAATAAACTCGGCGTATTACAACCTATAATTTCATTTGCTGTTTAACGTAGAGTCCACAATACAAGGCGGCTTTTTCTCACTGATATTTTAAGTCGCATTTATAGTTTACACACTGTTTCAGTTTTTTTAAACTATATTCATGCAGTACTCATAAGATTCTTTGTCACTGGCCTTCAGATGACCTATATTGGTGCCGGAATCCTCTAGATAGTTGCGAGAGATTACAGACATTATAGGTACGATGTGATTAAGGCACTGGTGCTGAAAATCTTTTTGCGCCGCCTACCTCCTCCGCAACGATGATTAAAATCGTGAATAAACAGAGACCGGGGGTAGTAATAATTGTTTTCAAATCAAGATAGATGTTGAACAAGCTGACAAAGCTTTTCAACAGACAAAGACCAACTTTCGTTTAATGACGCGTTACGAACAAGTTTAAACTCCCTTGAACTTTAACAGGGTTCGTACTGTCTTGCAAGTCCGTTAATTTTAGGGCAAGTCCCCCAATGAATTTAACCAATCCTTGGAAAGTCCTTGAATTTTTATATTCTAAAAGCTTCTTGAGAGGGGTGGGACGTTGACTTTTTCCGAAAAACCAACTTAAAATACTGAGTCAAGCGCTGTGCGCTAGGGTGGTTTGGAAATTAACATAGAGCGCGGTAGATCCAGTAATGCGTTATTGACCAAGCAGGAAGACTCAAACCTGAGCCAAGCGTTAAGAGCCAAGCGAGAGCTTGCCTGCAGGTTACACAAAGACAAAATGGCTGCAACGCTGGCCACCGCAGAAAACGAAAAATAAGCAAGGGTTAATAGCCAAACAGCTCACAGAATTCACTGCATCTTGCACCGCTTGCGAAGCCAGCCATATATAAAGGAAAGGTAATACATCGGCGTAATATAACTCTTAAAGCAAGAATCTCTCCCAACATATTCATCTAAGGTAGTAAAAGTTTAAAATGTTATGAAAGCTGAAAAAGAAAGGGTTCCGGTGTCGCGCTTATTCAGAATTACAAGTTTGAATGGCCGAGGGGTGGGCACTTATTCAAGGAAATACGGTATATCGATCACTTGAGGCTGTGCGCGTTACTTCATGTTGTTTCATGCTTTATATTATCTCATATTACCCAGTTTGTCAGGAAATCAATCGTCGTCGTGTGTTTACGTCCTACAAAAACGTCGCATCAGAGATTTCACGATCTAGCTTCGCAAAGAAATGTACCAGCAATGTTTTGCCTTCTGTTATTTATCGAGTTTTTTGGAAGCATTTTTTGTTTTGATGTTCTCTTCCCGTCGCGGTTTGCAGGGCGATTTTTAACAGTAAATGAAGCTGTTTTTCAAATTTTTGTCTCAAACGACTATTTATTCCTGTCGCTCTGCTGTAGATATAGGTGAAGAGCTCAAATAACAGAAAAGTTTGCGTCACAAGAATTTCTTCACATATATCCCAGAAAACCTCAGGCATTACTCTGAATGCCAGAACTTCAGTCTGGGTAAACCAGAAAGGATAGACAATACTTCCCTATATCAACCATGAATGAAAAGCTAAGTAAGTCAAATATCTCAGAAGCGCTCAGGCATTAAACTGAATGCCAGTACTTCAGCCTGGGTGAACCAGTAAGGCCGATAGACAACACTTCCCTAGATTAACCTGTGAATGTCAAAGAAAATAAGAATGTTAGGTATCCCAGAAGCACTCAGGGATTACTGTGAATAGCAGAACTTCCGTTCAGCCTGGGTGAACCAGAAAAGATAAACAACACTTCCCCGTATTGACCATGAATGAAAAAACTTAAAGTATGTTGTATATCCCAGAAGCGCTCAGGCATTACACTGAATGCCAGGACTTCAGCCTGGGTGAACCAGAAAGGATACACAACACTTCCCTATATTGACCATGAATGAAAAGCTAAGTATGTTGTATATCCCAGAAGCGCTCAGGCATTACACTGAATGCCAGGACTTCAGCCTGGGTGAACCAGAAAGGATAGACAACACTTCCCTATATTGACACTGAATGAAAAGCTAAGTATGTTATATATCCCAGAAGCACTCAGGCATTACACTCAATGCCAGGACTTCAGCCTGGGTGAACCAGAAAGGATACACAACACTTCCCTATATTGACCATGAATACAAAGCTCAGTATGTTGTATATCCCAGAAGTGCTCAGGCATTACACTGAATGCCAGGACTTCAGCCTGGGTGAACCAGAAAGGATACACAACACTTCCCTATATTGACCATGAATGAAAAGCTAAGTATGTTGTATATCCCAGAAGCGCTCAGGCATTACACTGAATGCCGGGACTTCAGCCTGGGTGAACCAGAAAGGATAGACAACACTTCCCTATATTGACCATAAATGAAAAGCTATGTAAAACTTTGTTATATATCCCAGAAGTGCTCAGGCATTACAGTCAATGCCAGGACCTCAGCCTGGGTGAACCAGAAAGGATAGACAACACTTCCCTATATTGGTCGACCGTGAATGAAAAGCTATGTACGTTATATATCCCAGAAGCGCTCAGGCATTACACTGAATGCCAGGGCTTCAGCCTGGGTGAACCAGAAAGGATAGACAACACTTCCCTATATTGACCATGAATAAAAAGCTATGTACGTTATATATCCCAGAAGCGCTCAGGCATTACACTAAATGCCAGGACTTCAGCCTGGGTGAACCAGAAAGGATAGACAACACTTCCCTATATTGACCATAAATGAAAAGCTATGTAAAACTTTGTTATATATCCCAGAAGTGCTCAGGCATTACAGTCAATGCCAGGACCTCAGCCTGGGTGAACCAGAAAGGATAGACAACACTTCCCTATATTGACCATGAATGAAAAGCTATGTATGTCGTATATCCCAGAAGCGCTCAGGCATGTACGTTATATATCCCAGAAGCGCTCAGGCATTACACTGAATGCCAGGACTTCAGCCTGGGTGAACCAGAAAGGATACACAACACTTCCCTATATTGACCATGAGTGAAAAGCTAAGTATGTTGTATATCCCAGAAGCGCTCAGGCATTACACTGAATGCCAGGACTTCAGCCTGGGTGGACCAGAAAGGATAGACAACAGTTCCCTATATTGACAATGAATTAAAAGCTAAGTATGTTATATATCCCAGAAGCGCTCAGGCATTACACTGAATGCCAGGACTTCAGCCTGGGTGGACCAGAAAGGATAGACAACACTTCCCTATATTGACCATGAATAAAAAGCTCAGTATGTTGTAAATCCCAGAAGTGCTCAGGCATTACACTGAATGCCAGGACTTCAGCCTGGGTGAACCAGAAAGGATAGACAACACTTCCCTATATTGACCATGAATAAAAAGTTCAGGATGTTATATATCCCAGAAGCGCTCAGGCATTACTCTGAATGCCAGGACTTCAGCCTGGGTGAACCAGAAAGGATACACAACACTTCCCTATATTGACGATGAATGAAAAGCTAAGTATGTTGTATATCCCAGAAGCGCTCAGGCATTAAACTGAATGCCAGGACCTCAGCCTGGGTGAACCAGAAAGGATACACAACACTTCCCTATATTGACCATGAGTGAAAAGCTAAGTATGTTGTATATCCCAGAAGCGCTCAGGCATTACACTGAATGCCAGGACCTCAGCCTGGGTGAACCAGAAAGGATACACAACACTTCCCTATATTGACCATGAGTGAAAAGCTAAGTATGTTGTATATCCCAGAAGCGCTCAGGCATTACACTGAATGCCAGGACTTCACCCTGGGTGAACCAGAAAGGATAGACAACACTTCCCTATATTGACCATGAATGAAAAGCTATGTATGTTACATATCCCAGAAGCGCTCAGGCATTACACTGAATGCCAGGACTTCAGCCTGGGTGGACCAGAAAGGATAGACAACACTTCCCTATATTGACCATGAATGAAAAGCTATGTATGTCATATATGCCAGAAGCGCTCAGGCATTACACTGAATGCCAGGACTTCAGCCTGGGTGAACCAGAAAGGATAGACAACACTTCCCTATATTGACCATGAATGAAAAGCTATGTATGTTATATATCCCAGAAGCCCTCAGGCATTACACCGAATGCGAGGACTTCTGCCTGGGTGAACCAGAAAGGATAGACAACACTTCCCTGTATTGACCATGAATGAAAAGCTAAGTATATTATAAATCCCAGAAGTGCTCTGGTATTACTCTGAATGCCTGGACTTCAGCCTGGGTGAACCAGAAAGGATAGACAACACTTCCCTATATTGACCATGAATGAAAAGCTAGGTATGTTACATATCCCAGAAGTGCTCAGGCATTACTCTGAATGAAGGACTTCAGCCTGGGTGAACCAGTAAGGAAAGATATCATTTCCCTCTATTAACAGTGAATGAAAAGCTAAGTTTGCTATATCCCAGAAGCTCCCAGGCATTACGCTGAATGCCATATAAATCTTAGAAATATGACAAATAAATATATATCTCAGAAGTGACCAGGCAACACTAAACAAAATAATATTGTTACAGGATAAGACTTCAAGAAAATAGATTTTTTTAAATGATACAATGTTGACTATGCCTTACTACAATGGGTGCACAGAATTTAAAAATTAAAATGTGATACACTGCAGGCAGAGCACATAAATTAACATCACATGGCTCCTGTCAAGGAGAAAGAGCAAGTCATCTCTTAACCCCTTCCATCTGAAACAGACAGAAAAACAAACAGTGAATTTAGTTTCCACCTTTATAATCCAAGCTTACCATATTTTTGCTGGTAACTGGGTAAAAGTGTAGAACAGCTCCCCTAAAAGTCTGTCGGCCGACTGTCAGCCAACTGTCGGCCCGCAGTATACCAACTGTCCATCAAACTAAGTATCTCAAGTGAGATTTAAAGACATGTATTCCAATAGAAAGTGAAATACCATACTGCAACCTGGAACTTTTTATGCATGTCAATGCAGAAATGCAGAGTTGTACCTACCCCCCAATATTTGCTTTGCTCTTTAGGAAACACTCAGCAAAGGCTTCCCCAAAAGGAACATCAGGACAGGCACATTCCTACAAATAAATTGCATGTATCACTCAATAATGAATTAACTGAGCTAAAGTCATATAATGTTCACTACTAATGGTAGATATATAATCACTGTTCACCACAGATAAAATATGTTCACTTTTATGGAAACCTTTCGTCTGCCTTTCTGTAAAGTCAAGAAAGCCAAGAAAGCTCTCACTAATTGATTATAAATAAATTGCATAACAAATACCGGTAGGCTGAATATGTTTTGTGTTATTGTATAATTCCGCTATGATGCATGTCATTTAGCATTGCTGGTGTAACCTACCTTAATAACTTTGCAGAATACACAGCACTCTGTGTCCAATCCTTGCTTGCAAATTTCATTGATATATTTTTTTGGCATCACCAACTCTTTGCTTGAGCAGCATTATCAGTGTTTTGTAATCAAGAGTAACTGTCATGAAAAAAGACAAGAAGATAACAAGAAGTTGAAGTTAAAATAGCTGCACCAAAGATCTCAAATGTTATACTTTCCCAGATATTTTCTAACACTGCCAAGCATAAAATGGATTCAATAATTACTATCACGTAGCTAGACATGTAACATAAAAACATTACAAAAATAAAAAATAATAAGATAAAAAAAATATAAAGAGTCAAGATTGGCACACACAAATAACCTAGAAATTTAACTTTACAGCATCTTCCATTAACTACTATTCCAGTTTTCTCAATGGCATCCCTCTGGCGATTTAAATCTTTTATCGCAGAAAAATAGAAATGAAATAAATTATAATACTGTCAAGACCCTATCAAGGAAACAAACCCGAAATTTCTCCTAAAGTAGCCATAAAAAGTGATCATAGCTAGAAGACTTAGTGGCTCAGCGTAAAATCAGACTCAGCCAATTATGCGATTTTCCTGCCAAGCAGAGATGAGTTCTGATACACCGTAAAACCAGCATTCACAACAAAACATAAGACAGCAAACTCACTTTTTCCAATCTTAATAAAAATGTAAACGTTATGACTTACCCCGGTTCGTCTTAGCTTGGAAATGCTAAGTAACGTTTGCCAAGGTTTTCTTGATCCAGGATCCTCGACTGCAGTTTGAAAAACAGCAGGGTCCAGTCTGGTACTCTGAAAGATTGCAAAAACTGACGGTTACTGTCCCCCAGTATTGTTTCCAACGCTTGCAGTAGGCTGCTGCTGTTAATTTTAGTTTTGTCAAGGATGTCGTTGAGCATTCGCCCCACCTCAGGACTGTGGACATGACAGCTACGATATACATTTGATCGATGTCCACATATCCTCGCGGCGACCTTCTCCTCAATTTTACCTCTGATGCTGGTCTTACTTACCTAATTCTTTTATTTCCTCTAATAGGAATTCTAGCTGACTCCGCGCTTGATTGAGGTCGGCCTTCTGAGTCGATCGTTTTCAATTCGAATAACTGCGGAGGTAGCACGAACAGCTTTCAGCTCCTCGCAAAAGTCATCGCTTGGTCGAGTCTTGCTAGTCTCCGTTTTGATTTTAGGCGAATTTATTTTATCGATCAACCAAAGATATCTCACCACTTCTCCTTCTTCGAATTTCTGCCGGAAGATGGTGGAAACAACTCCAAATAGAGAGACGATGGCCACTTTGTTGTTCTGAACATATCGGCCATCCAAGCTTCCGCCATTTTTTAAAGCTGGACCGTACAAAACGCTTGGAAAATGTGCCACTAACAGGCTACTTCAAAAAACTTGCTGACTCTTATGCCACATTTCTTGAAATTTAAGATAAACCATTCCCTTGACTCATCTGGAGGAGAATGAAGCAATTCAACCCTTCGAAGTTTGAAGGTATCCATAACTGCACTCGACCACGGGAAACTAAACATTCCCGCTTTTGCTTACGCATATTAATATGAAATCCAATCTCCAAATGTCAATAGGCCGATCCAGCCCCTAATAAAAAAACAGGCTTCATTGTACCCAGCAGGAACAGAGATTGTACAAATTCAAGCAACTACTCAGATTACTGCGAGCAATTATCGAAACATAGGCATGCTACGCATGCAGGAGTTATTTTTTTGGATACGTAGGTTGAATTGGGACACTATATAACTGCTGCTGGTGTCTGAATAATTGTTGGCAAAAATAAACTGCATTGGTACAACGCTTCCTGCAGTCCCCTCCACAGCCCTAATTTGAACTTGTCACGTAATGCTATCTCTCTCTCCAACATTGCATGACGAGACTAAACAACAACCTGCTCGTAGGTCTTACAGCCTCTGGACAAAGATATTTTCCGGTCTCCGTTCTTCGAACAAGTGAAAGTAGATTGAACTAAGAGAAAGTATCATTCTTCAAAGGATAATACGGTGGGCTACTTGATTGGTTGTTGCCTATCTGGACTTTGCCCTTTGCGTGCGAAATACGTGATAAAATGCAGGTTGTTTACAGGAAATTGACACGCAATGGGGTAAAGTCCAGGTTAGCTAAAAGCCAATTTTAATGGTAGAAAAC
This sequence comes from Stylophora pistillata, assembly GCF_964205215.1. Lineage (NCBI taxonomy): Eukaryota > Metazoa > Cnidaria > Anthozoa > Scleractinia > Pocilloporidae > Stylophora > Stylophora pistillata. Next base: position 8,067,730 of record NC_142524.1, on the reverse strand, counting down.
GTCTAAGCCCGTGAGAGTTGCGTGGAAAATTAACCGACCGTACCATTCTGTCCCTTGTGAAATATTTTTCATTGAGGTAGATTTATGTCATAAAATTTGCGTTGTTTACTGGAAAATGGCGTTGTTTACTGGAAAATGGCATTTCATCTAAAAAAAATCTAATCCATACTGGCGAGTAAAGAGTAACACGCAATTGTAACGGGAAAGTATCATTTAAACAATATTTAATTCATGGAGGACTTTTAGAAGCAAAGAAACGGATATGTAATATAGCAGTCGACGCAGAAAGTAAATGTAACTTGGTGGTCGTTTCAACCGCTGCTAAAAGAACAACCATATGGCAAAAAAAAAGATTATCAATCAAATATGATTTGCGCAAATATCTTGCGCAAGATTTAACAGAGTCAGTAAAACTAGCCTTTTCGAAACAACACGGTATAGCGCTAAATTCGTGTTAGGCCTCCAGCTGACGGTGTATGCGTCGTAAGTGAAGGAGCGGTACACAAAACATGCACGTTTTAACTCGCTAATTGGTAGAAAAAGTTCCCTGACGACCTTTCAAATCCAGACAGATCATAGCGATAAAATCCTCACGAAGGACATGGGCCATTACACTGAATAGATGATCTTACAACTCTTGTAGATGTCATCTTACCTCATTCCTTGAGCGAAATTCAAAATTGGAATCGCTAATTAACTGCTCCTATCAACATCTGAAGTAATATTTGATTCAAAATTTTTCTCATGTTCCACTCAGTCTCCTTCAGAAGGAAGAATAAGCATAGTCGTACAACGATCACAACTCCACCACTTTCCCAACACGACTGATACATTTCCTTAATTCGCGAACCGCTCTCTCCGACTCAAGTGTTGATTCACTGAAATTTGAAGACCTGTCCAGCCACAAATTAGCAAGAACGCTCTGATTGGTGCGACAGCGAAAAATACTACAATCTGATTGGTTTGTGATACACCAGAAAATTGGGCTAATCACATTGCGTTGAGATACACCAAACAAAAGATGCGCCAATCAGATTGCTTAGAGATACACCAAATTACGCTGATCAGATTACACTACACCACAATACACCAATCTATACGCTAACATATAGTTATTTTTTTAAAAAAAATAACTCAAAAAGGCTGTCAAGGCGCTGATGGAAACTTATCCGGTTTATGACGTCACTCCATAGCAACCAGCCTTTTCGAATATTTGAACTTCCGTTTACCTGTGGCTCGTGATGATATCAACTAAGTTGAAATTGTAAATTGGCCACCTTAACGATTCGTTACGGTGGCCAATTAGAAGAAAATTATTCCATATCTGTCAAGAAAGCCATTTCAAGTATAACAGCAGCTTGCAACAAATTCTATGACCGCAAGGTTCCTTTTGGAATTACAATGCCCTCGAAAATAAAAATTAAGAAATAAGGCACCGATTACCAATTTTTGCATCATTTACAACCTAATTCAGAACTAAAAATAACAATAGAACAAACGAAACTGGGAAAAAATGATTAAGAATTTGCTGCAGAAAATATACTCGGTAAGCTTCTAGTGTTTTTGAGTATGATGGTAGACAAATAAAGTGACAATAAGCAAAATTTTTATTTAGATGGTAATTTCGTCGGGGACGTGACATGAGGCTTCGCATGTACTCACATATGTTCCCAGGTGTTCACAATAATTTGAATGCCATGGCATTAGCCAATGGTCGGTGTGTCTGATCTTTCTGAATTCAGAAACATAGCGGCTGAAGCCATGAAAAATAGATTTTTTTCTCTGATCCGCCCACCTTTCGCAATTGTTTATGCTATATGCTCAGATTGAGTAGCTAAAAACTTGGGAAAATATAAGAGTAATTAACGCTCGAGGAAAAATGTGACTAAATTAAATCTTCAGGCTGTTGAACGTTCTGAGGAGTACTCGTAATTTTGCTTCTTTTTCCTTGTTAACCTGTACGAAAAACAAATATAAACTATTTGATGTTTTCACAATTTGGTTACAAACAAAAGGCTAAAACTGATGCTGCAGTGACAGCACTGTCACTCTCGCCTGCGCTTCGTATGGTGCTTTTTTGTTCTTACCACAGATCTTGACGTCATCTGTGATCTGTGACTGTGCGACAAAAGGAAAGAGAGTGGAATCAATTTGTTAATCTAACACAATCCGTTCTTCGGGCGTTGAACATCTTCAACCCTTCCAAAAAGAATTACGTTTTATAAGGTAAGGAAGAGACACTTAAATATTTTCTGCCTCACTACATATTCTAATCCTACAACAACAAACATATGAAACATATGTGTGAACTGCGGTTATGAGACGTATCTGAGCACGATCCTTCGCAGTAAAGCACTATTTGAGCAATAGTGAAAATCAGACCTGAAAAAAATTTCAGGCCTGTACGGGATTCGAACCACTGACCTCTGCGATACTAGTGCAGCGCTCAAATAGAGCTTTACTGCGAAGGATCGTGCTCATATACGTCTCATAACCGCAGTTCACACATGTTTCATATGTTTGTTGTTGTTTGATTTATCATCTACGGGTTTATGTCGAATTAATTTGATGGCCTGCTCCCAGTTGGCTTGTTAGCTCAATTGGTAGAGCGCTGCACTAGTATCGCAGAGGTCAGTGGTTCGAATCCCGTACAGGCCTGAAATTTTTTTCAGGTCTGATTTTCACTATTGCTCAAATAGTGCTTTACTGCGAAGGATCGTGCTCATATACGTCTCATAACCGCAGTTTACACATATGTTTCATATGTTTGTTGTTGTTTGATTTATCATCTACGGGTTTATAAGGGACCGATTACCAATTTTTGCATCATTTATTACCAAACTCAGAGCGAAAAATAACAGTAGAATAAACAAAGCTGGGCAAAAATAGTTAAGAATTTACTGCAGAATATATAATTGGTAAGCTTTGGGTGTTTTTGAGTATGATGAAAGACATATTAAGATACAATGAACAAAATTTTTATTTAGATGGTAATTTCGTCAGGGATGTGACATGAGGCTTCGCATGTACTCACATCTGTTCCTAGTTGTTCACGATAATTTGAATGCCATGGAATTAGCGGGTGGTCGGTGTGTCTTATCTTTCAGAATTCAGAAACGCAGTGGCTGAAGTCATGCAAAATAAATTGTTTTGTATATAGAATTATGAGAGAATCTGTGGAGAGGGCAGATTTTTCTCAATTTTTTAATATTGAGTCTTTCAACATGAGAGACCTGGCTGAGGCGATTCTATATTTCTAAAACTATAGCTGATTAAAACTTTGAACTAAGATGAGCTTCTTTTGACGTTAGATACTTACTGCAGATGCTTCTCAAATATTGCTCAAGCTCAGCAGAGCTGATTCTACTTCTTCTTGCCTCAGTTTCGGTAAAATTAATTTTTTTAATTATCAATTTTTGATTTTCAAGTCGTTTCTGTTGATGGAAATTTAAGGTACGAATCCGGACGCGCCTGAATTGTGCGCACCAAAGCTGTAAGGGTCGCGCCTTATTTTCCTGTGTGTGTGTATGTGTGTGTGTAAGTATGTGTATGTGTGTGTGTGTGTGTGTGTGTGTGTGTGTGCGTGCGTGTGTGTGCGTGTGTGTGTGTATGGAATTCGAATATTTTCGTTTATTTTTTATCCTTGGAGAAGGAAAATGCGATGAATCTTTACCGAGTTATGGCAAATTATCAGAAATACTCGTCTCACTATATTCTAACCACAGTAAGGCGTTCTCACGAAGTAAATCAACTGAATATTAAGTGGAAATTAACTATCAATCCTCGATTCCTCGCGCAATTTACTTACATTTCATTATTTTCTCAAGTCTCCCCTTACACCTTTGATTCATTCGTAGCCATTTCGAGGTGTTTGAAATTTACGCGAGCTCGAGTCTTTAGTCACCGTAAGTTCAGAAGAAGAAGTCGGAACACAACTGTCACAGAGAATAAGCTCCCGGTGCGACTTAGCCGACTCGACTGAGCAAAATTTTACGTATGTGTAAAGAAATGAAATTATGAACATTGCTCAGTACTTAGTTTACATGAGAACAAGGTGCTACGCGATAACAGTAAAATTCAAACTTCCCTTGATTCTGGGGCATGAGGAGATTTTGTGATTCTTCCTCATTTGCAAAATCATTCCATCCGTTTGAAAAGGTAAACGTGTTTTAAATATGTATAGCGCCCAAATTTATATTTTACACCAAAACAACTTCTTGCGAAAACTCTCTTAATTTGTGAAAAGATATTACGAAGATAGATAGAACTATAAATACGAAAACAGCACAAAGTGACGAAACCATTTAAGTGTTCTTTGTGACCAACATGTGATGCGATTGAAAGATCGTTGCGTAAAATGTGAAAGCTAAAAAAAGGTCGAAGTTTGGAACGTTTATTTTTTTGAATTGCTCTTCATTCCTTCTTAATTTTTTCCCTTTCTACAGCGTAGTAGCATGGGATATTTTTCAAGTTTCCTTGTCCTAATATGGGTGAAGTGGCCTAAAAGTGGAATGATGAAACAATGTCAATTATTGGAATTTTTTTCGCAACTTGTGGTATCAGGGCAGAGAAGACAATTGGCTCAAAAAGCTATAAAAGATAGGGCAGGTCACCCCGTATCCTACTTTCTAGACAGATAAACTTTATTTAGAGAAGGTGGCACGGAATAGTTCAAGTCAATAAACTTGTGGCTCTCTATTTAAAAAATTCTAACAAACAATGCAGGCAATGTATGTTGAATTCTGACGTAACTATCAATAAAAACTAGTAATATCTGTCTAATAAGAAGACGATCGAATTACGAGTAAAAATAAAATGTGATGAATTATATGTTAGACTATAAAATGATGCATTTTCTGTTGTACATTAAGAAGGTTGTTTCTATAATTGTTCTTAAAAGATTCTGATGATACAGAATTCCCGAGTTCTAGACTCAAGCTATTCCAAAGTTTACAGGGAGTGACTGCGAATGATCTACCGCCTTCGGTCATACGATTAAATCTTGGGCAAATAAAATTAGTGTTGCTATATCTTGTAGGACGATTATGTTGCTGGCTATTAAGTATTAAGGAACCTTCAGTATAAAGGGGTACTTCACGCTTGATAAGTTTGTACGCAACGCAGCATTTAGCTATTTTAGATTCTTCATCCAAATGGGAGGCACTGAAGTGTATTGAACAGCTTGGCATTAGACGCTTGGTTATCAGCATCAGAAATTGCCCTGGCTGCTCGTTTCTGAAACTTTAAAACACGACCTAGACACTCCTTGCTACAGCTAGTCCAGATCGATTGAGCTGACATAAAGCAGGACCGATCTAATCATAGAGTTATAGTACAATAATCAAACACAACAAATACATGAAATTCATATATCTGAACTGCGGTTATAGAAACGTATTTGTGCACGATCCTCGCAGTAAGAGCACTATTTAAGCAATAGTGGAAATCAGACCTGAAAAAATTCAGGCCTGTACGGGATTCGAACCGCTGACTTGTGCGATACTAGTGCAGCGCTCCACCAATAATCTTTGTGTCATGGGCAGGCAAGATCGTATCTTTTTCAATCAAGCCATCTCGTAATTGATCTTTGAGGCGAGACCTTTACCAGTAATGAGTATGGGTTTCGTCTCGCTTTCGTTGGTCGGAAGTTTGTTGGAAGCTGCCCATTCGGCAATTTCAACAACTGAGGAATTCAAGTTCTGCTCTAGTCTAACAATCGAGCTGTAATTCGCAAAGGAAGTCATCGATGTATCGTCAGCGTACAAATCAATCGTAGATGAAGTAAGATAAAAGGGTAAGTCGTTGATGAAGACGATAAATAACAAAGGGCCGAGTATCTAAACCTCTACCCTAACCCTAAAAGATATAGCCTGTGTGCAAAACCTCCTTATTAGCGCTGCATCAACCATGAATGAAAAGCTAAGTAAGTCAAATATCTCAGAAGCGCTCAGGCATTAAACTGAATGCCAGTACTTCAGCCTGGGTGAACCAGTAAGGCCGATAGACAACACTTCCCTAGATTAACCTGTGAATGTCAAAGAAAATAAGAATGTTAGGTATCCCAGAAGCACTCAGGGATTACTGTGAATAGCAGAACTTCCGTTCAGCCTGGGTGAACCAGAAAAGATAAACAACACTTCCCCGTATTGACCATGAATGAAAAAACTTAAAGTATGTTGTATATCCCAGAAGCGCTCAGGCATTACACTGAATGCCAGGACTTCAGCCTGGGTGAACCAGAAAGGATACACAACACTTCCCTATATTGACCATGAATGAAAAGCTAAGTATGTTGTATATCCCAGAAGCGCTCAGGCATTACACTGAATGCCAGGACTTCAGCCTGGGTGAACCAGAAAGGATAGACAACACTTCCCTATATTGACACTGAATGAAAAGCTAAGTATGTTATATATCCCAGAAGCACTCAGGCATTACACTCAATGCCAGGACTTCAGCCTGGGTGAACCAGAAAGGATACACAACACTTCCCTATATTGACCATGAATACAAAGCTCAGTATGTTGTATATCCCAGAAGTGCTCAGGCATTACACTGAATGCCAGGACTTCAGCCTGGGTGAACCAGAAAGGATACACAACACTTCCCTATATTGACCATGAATGAAAAGCTAAGTATGTTGTATATCCCAGAAGCGCTCAGGCATTACACTGAATGCCGGGACTTCAGCCTGGGTGAACCAGAAAGGATAGACAACACTTCCCTATATTGACCATAAATGAAAAGCTATGTAAAACTTTGTTATATATCCCAGAAGTGCTCAGGCATTACAGTCAATGCCAGGACCTCAGCCTGGGTGAACCAGAAAGGATAGACAACACTTCCCTATATTGGTCGACCGTGAATGAAAAGCTATGTACGTTATATATCCCAGAAGCGCTCAGGCATTACACTGAATGCCAGGGCTTCAGCCTGGGTGAACCAGAAAGGATAGACAACACTTCCCTATATTGACCATGAATAAAAAGCTATGTACGTTATATATCCCAGAAGCGCTCAGGCATTACACTAAATGCCAGGACTTCAGCCTGGGTGAACCAGAAAGGATAGACAACACTTCCCTATATTGACCATAAATGAAAAGCTATGTAAAACTTTGTTATATATCCCAGAAGTGCTCAGGCATTACAGTCAATGCCAGGACCTCAGCCTGGGTGAACCAGAAAGGATAGACAACACTTCCCTATATTGACCATGAATGAAAAGCTATGTATGTCGTATATCCCAGAAGCGCTCAGGCATGTACGTTATATATCCCAGAAGCGCTCAGGCATTACACTGAATGCCAGGACTTCAGCCTGGGTGAACCAGAAAGGATACACAACACTTCCCTATATTGACCATGAGTGAAAAGCTAAGTATGTTGTATATCCCAGAAGCGCTCAGGCATTACACTGAATGCCAGGACTTCAGCCTGGGTGGACCAGAAAGGATAGACAACAGTTCCCTATATTGACAATGAATTAAAAGCTAAGTATGTTATATATCCCAGAAGCGCTCAGGCATTACACTGAATGCCAGGACTTCAGCCTGGGTGGACCAGAAAGGATAGACAACACTTCCCTATATTGACCATGAATAAAAAGCTCAGTATGTTGTAAATCCCAGAAGTGCTCAGGCATTACACTGAATGCCAGGACTTCAGCCTGGGTGAACCAGAAAGGATAGACAACACTTCCCTATATTGACCATGAATAAAAAGTTCAGGATGTTATATATCCCAGAAGCGCTCAGGCATTACTCTGAATGCCAGGACTTCAGCCTGGGTGAACCAGAAAGGATACACAACACTTCCCTATATTGACGATGAATGAAAAGCTAAGTATGTTGTATATCCCAGAAGCGCTCAGGCATTAAACTGAATGCCAGGACCTCAGCCTGGGTGAACCAGAAAGGATACACAACACTTCCCTATATTGACCATGAGTGAAAAGCTAAGTATGTTGTATATCCCAGAAGCGCTCAGGCATTACACTGAATGCCAGGACCTCAGCCTGGGTGAACCAGAAAGGATACACAACACTTCCCTATATTGACCATGAGTGAAAAGCTAAGTATGTTGTATATCCCAGAAGCGCTCAGGCATTACACTGAATGCCAGGACTTCACCCTGGGTGAACCAGAAAGGATAGACAACACTTCCCTATATTGACCATGAATGAAAAGCTATGTATGTTACATATCCCAGAAGCGCTCAGGCATTACACTGAATGCCAGGACTTCAGCCTGGGTGGACCAGAAAGGATAGACAACACTTCCCTATATTGACCATGAATGAAAAGCTATGTATGTCATATATGCCAGAAGCGCTCAGGCATTACACTGAATGCCAGGACTTCAGCCTGGGTGAACCAGAAAGGATAGACAACACTTCCCTATATTGACCATGAATGAAAAGCTATGTATGTTATATATCCCAGAAGCCCTCAGGCATTACACCGAATGCGAGGACTTCTGCCTGGGTGAACCAGAAAGGATAGACAACACTTCCCTGTATTGACCATGAATGAAAAGCTAAGTATATTATAAATCCCAGAAGTGCTCTGGTATTACTCTGAATGCCTGGACTTCAGCCTGGGTGAACCAGAAAGGATAGACAACACTTCCCTATATTGACCATGAATGAAAAGCTAGGTATGTTACATATCCCAGAAGTGCTCAGGCATTACTCTGAATGAAGGACTTCAGCCTGGGTGAACCAGTAAGGAAAGATATCATTTCCCTCTATTAACAGTGAATGAAAAGCTAAGTTTGCTATATCCCAGAAGCTCCCAGGCATTACGCTGAATGCCATATAAATCTTAGAAATATGACAAATAAATATATATCTCAGAAGTGACCAGGCAACACTAAACAAAATAATATTGTTACAGGATAAGACTTCAAGAAAATAGATTTTTTTAAATGATACAATGTTGACTATGCCTTACTACAATGGGTGCACAGAATTTAAAAATTAAAATGTGATACACTGCAGGCAGAGCACATAAATTAACATCACATGGCTCCTGTCAAGGAGAAAGAGCAAGTCATCTCTTAACCCCTTCCATCTGAAACAGACAGAAAAACAAACAGTGAATTTAGTTTCCACCTTTATAATCCAAGCTTACCATATTTTTGCTGGTAACTGGGTAAAAGTGTAGAACAGCTCCCCTAAAAGTCTGTCGGCCGACTGTCAGCCAACTGTCGGCCCGCAGTATACCAACTGTCCATCAAACTAAGTATCTCAAGTGAGATTTAAAGACATGTATTCCAATAGAAAGTGAAATACCATACTGCAACCTGGAACTTTTTATGCATGTCAATGCAGAAATGCAGAGTTGTACCTACCCCCCAATATTTGCTTTGCTCTTTAGGAAACACTCAGCAAAGGCTTCCCCAAAAGGAACATCAGGACAGGCACATTCCTACAAATAAATTGCATGTATCACTCAATAATGAATTAACTGAGCTAAAGTCATATAATGTTCACTACTAATGGTAGATATATAATCACTGTTCACCACAGATAAAATATGTTCACTTTTATGGAAACCTTTCGTCTGCCTTTCTGTAAAGTCAAGAAAGCCAAGAAAGCTCTCACTAATTGATTATAAATAAATTGCATAACAAATACCGGTAGGCTGAATATGTTTTGTGTTATTGTATAATTCCGCTATGATGCATGTCATTTAGCATTGCTGGTGTAACCTACCTTAATAACTTTGCAGAATACACAGCACTCTGTGTCCAATCCTTGCTTGCAAATTTCATTGATATATTTTTTTGGCATCACCAACTCTTTGCTTGAGCAGCATTATCAGTGTTTTGTAATCAAGAGTAACTGTCATGAAAAAAGACAAGAAGATAACAAGAAGTTGAAGTTAAAATAGCTGCACCAAAGATCTCAAATGTTATACTTTCCCAGATATTTTCTAACACTGCCAAGCATAAAATGGATTCAATAATTACTATCACGTAGCTAGACATGTAACATAAAAACATTACAAAAATAAAAAATAATAAGATAAAAAAAATATAAAGAGTCAAGATTGGCACACACAAATAACCTAGAAATTTAACTTTACAGCATCTTCCATTAACTACTATTCCAGTTTTCTCAATGGCATCCCTCTGGCGATTTAAATCTTTTATCGCAGAAAAATAGAAATGAAATAAATTATAATACTGTCAAGACCCTATCAAGGAAACAAACCCGAAATTTCTCCTAAAGTAGCCATAAAAAGTGATCATAGCTAGAAGACTTAGTGGCTCAGCGTAAAATCAGACTCAGCCAATTATGCGATTTTCCTGCCAAGCAGAGATGAGTTCTGATACACCGTAAAACCAGCATTCACAACAAAACATAAGACAGCAAACTCACTTTTTCCAATCTTAATAAAAATGTAAACGTTATGACTTACCCCGGTTCGTCTTAGCTTGGAAATGCTAAGTAACGTTTGCCAAGGTTTTCTTGATCCAGGATCCTCGACTGCAGTTTGAAAAACAGCAGGGTCCAGTCTGGTACTCTGAAAGATTGCAAAAACTGACGGTTACTGTCCCCCAGTATTGTTTCCAACGCTTGCAGTAGGCTGCTGCTGTTAATTTTAGTTTTGTCAAGGATGTCGTTGAGCATTCGCCCCACCTCAGGACTGTGGACATGACAGCTACGATATACATTTGATCGATGTCCACATATCCTCGCGGCGACCTTCTCCTCAATTTTACCTCTGATGCTGGTCTTACTTACCTAATTCTTTTATTTCCTCTAATAGGAATTCTAGCTGACTCCGCGCTTGATTGAGGTCGGCCTTCTGAGTCGATCGTTTTCAATTCGAATAACTGCGGAGGTAGCACGAACAGCTTTCAGCTCCTCGCAAAAGTCATCGCTTGGTCGAGTCTTGCTAGTCTCCGTTTTGATTTTAGGCGAATTTATTTTATCGATCAACCAAAGATATCTCACCACTTCTCCTTCTTCGAATTTCTGCCGGAAGATGGTGGAAACAACTCCAAATAGAGAGACGATGGCCACTTTGTTGTTCTGAACATATCGGCCATCCAAGCTTCCGCCATTTTTTAAAGCTGGACCGTACAAAACGCTTGGAAAATGTGCCACTAACAGGCTACTTCAAAAAACTTGCTGACTCTTATGCCACATTTCTTGAAATTTAAGATAAACCATTCCCTTGACTCATCTGGAGGAGAATGAAGCAATTCAACCCTTCGAAGTTTGAAGGTATCCATAACTGCACTCGACCACGGGAAACTAAACATTCCCGCTTTTGCTTACGCATATTAATATGAAATCCAATCTCCAAATGTCAATAGGCCGATCCAGCCCCTAATAAAAAAACAGGCTTCATTGTACCCAGCAGGAACAGAGATTGTACAAATTCAAGCAACTACTCAGATTACTGCGAGCAATTATCGAAACATAGGCATGCTACGCATGCAGGAGTTATTTTTTTGGATACGTAGGTTGAATTGGGACACTATATAACTGCTGCTGGTGTCTGAATAATTGTTGGCAAAAATAAACTGCATTGGTACAACGCTTCCTGCAGTCCCCTCCACAGCCCTAATTTGAACTTGTCACGTAATGCTATCTCTCTCTCCAACATTGCATGACGAGACTAAACAACAACCTGCTCGTAGGTCTTACAGCCTCTGGACAAAGATATTTTCCGGTCTCCGTTCTTCGAACAAGTGAAAGTAGATTGAACTAAGAGAAAGTATCATTCTTCAAAGGATAATACGGTGGGCTACTTGATTGGTTGTTGCCTATCTGGACTTTGCCCTTTGCGTGCGAAATACGTGATAAAATGCAGGTTGTTTACAGGAAATTGACACGCAATGGGGTAAAGTCCAGGTTAGCTAAAAGCCAATTTTAATGGTAGAAAACGTCTAAGCCCGTGAGAGTTGCGTGGAAAATTAACCGACCGTACCATTCTGTCCCTTGTGAAATATTTTTCATTGAGGTAGATTTATGTCATAAAATTTGCGTTGTTTACTGGAAAATGGCGTTGTTTACTGGAAAATGGCATTTCATCTAAAAAAAATCTAATCCATACTGGCGAGTAAAGAGTAACACGCAATTGTAACGGGAAAGTATCATTTAAACAATATTTAATTCATGGAGGACTTTTAGAAGCAAAGAAACGGATATGTAATATAGCAGTCGACGCAGAAAGTAAATGTAACTTGGTGGTCGTTTCAACCGCTGCTAAAAGAACAACCATATGGCAAAAAAAAAGATTATCAATCAAATATGATTTGCGCAAATATCTTGCGCAAGATTTAACAGAGTCAGTAAAACTAGCCTTTTCGAAACAACACGGTATAGCGCTAAATTCGTGTTAGGCCTCCAGCTGACGGTGTATGCGTCGTAAGTGAAGGAGCGGTACACAAAACATGCACGTTTTAACTCGCTAATTGGTAGAAAAAGTTCCCTGACGACCTTTCAAATCCAGACAGATCATAGCGATAAAATCCTCACGAAGGACATGGGCCATTACACTGAATAGATGATCTTACAACTCTTGTAGATGTCATCTTACCTCATTCCTTGAGCGAAATTCAAAATTGGAATCGCTAATTAACTGCTCCTATCAACATCTGAAGTAATATTTGATTCAAAATTTTTCTCATGTTCCACTCAGTCTCCTTCAGAAGGAAGAATAAGCATAGTCGTACAACGATCACAACTCCACCACTTTCCCAACACGACTGATACATTTCCTTAATTCGCGAACCGCTCTCTCCGACTCAAGTGTTGATTCACTGAAATTTGAAGACCTGTCCAGCCACAAATTAGCAAGAACGCTCTGATTGGTGCGACAGCGAAAAATACTACAATCTGATTGGTTTGTGATACACCAGAAAATTGGGCTAATCACATTGCGTTGAGATACACCAAACAAAAGATGCGCCAATCAGATTGCTTAGAGATACACCAAATTACGCTGATCAGATTACACTACACCACAATACACCAATCTATACGCTAACATATAGTTATTTTTTTAAAAAAAATAACTCAAAAAGGCTGTCAAGGCGCTGATGGAAACTTATCCGGTTTATGACGTCACTCCATAGCAACCAGCCTTTTCGAATATTTGAACTTCCGTTTACCTGTGGCTCGTGATGATATCAACTAAGTTGAAATTGTAAATTGGCCACCTTAACGATTCGTTACGGTGGCCAATTAGAAGAAAATTATTCCATATCTGTCAAGAAAGCCATTTCAAGTATAACAGCAGCTTGCAACAAATTCTATGACCGCAAGGTTCCTTTTGGAATTACAATGCCCTCGAAAATAAAAATTAAGAAATAAGGCACCGATTACCAATTTTTGCATCATTTACAACCTAATTCAGAACTAAAAATAACAATAGAACAAACGAAACTGGGAAAAAATGATTAAGAATTTGCTGCAGAAAATATACTCGGTAAGCTTCTAGTGTTTTTGAGTATGATGGTAGACAAATAAAGTGACAATAAGCAAAATTTTTATTTAGATGGTAATTTCGTCGGGGACGTGACATGAGGCTTCGCATGTACTCACATATGTTCCCAGGTGTTCACAATAATTTGAATGCCATGGCATTAGCCAATGGTCGGTGTGTCTGATCTTTCTGAATTCAGAAACATAGCGGCTGAAGCCATGAAAAATAGATTTTTTTCTCTGATCCGCCCACCTTTCGCAATTGTTTATGCTATATGCTCAGATTGAGTAGCTAAAAACTTGGGAAAATATAAGAGTAATTAACGCTCGAGGAAAAATGTGACTAAATTAAATCTTCAGGCTGTTGAACGTTCTGAGGAGTACTCGTAATTTTGCTTCTTTTTCCTTGTTAACCTGTACGAAAAACAAATATAAACTATTTGATGTTTTCACAATTTGGTTACAAACAAAAGGCTAAAACTGATGCTGCAGTGACAGCACTGTCACTCTCGCCTGCGCTTCGTATGGTGCTTTTTTGTTCTTACCACAGATCTTGACGTCATCTGTGATCTGTGACTGTGCGACAAAAGGAAAGAGAGTGGAATCAATTTGTTAATCTAACACAATCCGTTCTTCGGGCGTTGAACATCTTCAACCCTTCCAAAAAGAATTACGTTTTATAAGGTAAGGAAGAGACACTTAAATATTTTCTGCCTCACTACATATTCTAATCCTACAACAACAAACATATGAAACATATGTGTGAACTGCGGTTATGAGACGTATCTGAGCACGATCCTTCGCAGTAAAGCACTATTTGAGCAATAGTGAAAATCAGACCTGAAAAAAATTTCAGGCCTGTACGGGATTCGAACCACTGACCTCTGCGATACTAGTGCAGCGCTCAAATAGAGCTTTACTGCGAAGGATCGTGCTCATATACGTCTCATAACCGCAGTTCACACATGTTTCATATGTTTGTTGTTGTTTGATTTATCATCTACGGGTTTATGTCGAATTAATTTGATGGCCTGCTCCCAGTTGGCTTGTTAGCTCAATTGGTAGAGCGCTGCACTAGTATCGCAGAGGTCAGTGGTTCGAATCCCGTACAGGCCTGAAATTTTTTTCAGGTCTGATTTTCACTATTGCTCAAATAGTGCTTTACTGCGAAGGATCGTGCTCATATACGTCTCATAACCGCAGTTTACACATATGTTTCATATGTTTGTTGTTGTTTGATTTATCATCTACGGGTTTATAAGGGACCGATTACCAATTTTTGCATCATTTATTACCAAACTCAGAGCGAAAAATAACAGTAGAATAAACAAAGCTGGGCAAAAATAGTTAAGAATTTACTGCAGAATATATAATTGGTAAGCTTTGGGTGTTTTTGAGTATGATGAAAGACATATTAAGATACAATGAACAAAATTTTTATTTAGATGGTAATTTCGTCAGGGATGTGACATGAGGCTTCGCATGTACTCACATCTGTTCCTAGTTGTTCACGATAATTTGAATGCCATGGAATTAGCGGGTGGTCGGTGTGTCTTATCTTTCAGAATTCAGAAACGCAGTGGCTGAAGTCATGCAAAATAAATTGTTTTGTATATAGAATTATGAGAGAATCTGTGGAGAGGGCAGATTTTTCTCAATTTTTTAATATTGAGTCTTTCAACATGAGAGACCTGGCTGAGGCGATTCTATATTTCTAAAACTATAGCTGATTAAAACTTTGAACTAAGATGAGCTTCTTTTGACGTTAGATACTTACTGCAGATGCTTCTCAAATATTGCTCAAGCTCAGCAGAGCTGATTCTACTTCTTCTTGCCTCAGTTTCGGTAAAATTAATTTTTTTAATTATCAATTTTTGATTTTCAAGTCGTTTCTGTTGATGGAAATTTAAGGTACGAATCCGGACGCGCCTGAATTGTGCGCACCAAAGCTGTAAGGGTCGCGCCTTATTTTCCTGTGTGTGTGTATGTGTGTGTGTAAGTATGTGTATGTGTGTGTGTGTGTGTGTGTGTGTGTGTGTGCGTGCGTGTGTGTGCGTGTGTGTGTGTATGGAATTCGAATATTTTCGTTTATTTTTTATCCTTGGAGAAGGAAAATGCGATGAATCTTTACCGAGTTATGGCAAATTATCAGAAATACTCGTCTCACTATATTCTAACCACAGTAAGGCGTTCTCACGAAGTAAATCAACTGAATATTAAGTGGAAATTAACTATCAATCCTCGATTCCTCGCGCAATTTACTTACATTTCATTATTTTCTCAAGTCTCCCCTTACACCTTTGATTCATTCGTAGCCATTTCGAGGTGTTTGAAATTTACGCGAGCTCGAGTCTTTAGTCACCGTAAGTTCAGAAGAAGAAGTCGGAACACAACTGTCACAGAGAATAAGCTCCCGGTGCGACTTAGCCGACTCGACTGAGCAAAATTTTACGTATGTGTAAAGAAATGAAATTATGAACATTGCTCAGTACTTAGTTTACATGAGAACAAGGTGCTACGCGATAACAGTAAAATTCAAACTTCCCTTGATTCTGGGGCATGAGGAGATTTTGTGATTCTTCCTCATTTGCAAAATCATTCCATCCGTTTGAAAAGGTAAACGTGTTTTAAATATGTATAGCGCCCAAATTTATATTTTACACCAAAACAACTTCTTGCGAAAACTCTCTTAATTTGTGAAAAGATATTACGAAGATAGATAGAACTATAAATACGAAAACAGCACAAAGTGACGAAACCATTTAAGTGTTCTTTGTGACCAACATCGTTGCGTAAAATGTGAAAGCTAAAAAAAGGTCGAAGTTTGGAACGTTTATTTTTTTGAATTGCTCTTCATTCCTTCTTAATTTTTTCCCTTTCTACAGCGTAGTAGCATGGGATATTTTTCAAGTTTCCTTGTCCTAATATGGGTGAAGTGGCCTAAAAGTGGAATGATGAAACAATGTCAATTATTGGAATTTTTTTCGCAACTTGTGGTATCAGGGCAGAGAAGACAATTGGCTCAAAAAGCTATAAAAGATAGGGCAGGTCACCCCGTATCCTACTTTCTAGACAGATAAACTTTATTTAGAGAAGGTGGCACGGAATAGTTCAAGTCAATAAACTTGTGGCTCTCTATTTAAAAAATTCTAACAAACAATGCAGGCAATGTATGTTGAATTCTGACGTAACTATCAATAAAAACTAGTAATATCTGTCTAATAAGAAGACGATCGAATTACGAGTAAAAATAAAATGTGATGAATTATATGTTAGACTATAAAATGATGCATTTTCTGTTGTACATTAAGAAGGTTGTTTCTATAATTGTTCTTAAAAGATTCTGATGATACAGAATTCCCGAGTTCTAGACTCAAGCTATTCCAAAGTTTACAGGGAGTGACTGCGAATGATCTACCGCCTTCGGTCATACGATTAAATCTTGGGCAAATAAAATTAGTGTTGCTATATCTTGTAGGACGATTATGTTGCTGGCTATTAAGTATTAAGGAACCTTCAGTATAAAGGGGTACTTCACGCTTGATAAGTTTGTACGCAACGCAGCATTTAGCTATTTTAGATTCTTCATCCAAATGGGAGGCACTGAAGTGTATTGAACAGCTTGGCATTAGACGCTTGGTTATCAGCATCAGAAATTGCCCTGGCTGCTCGTTTCTGAAACTTTAAAACACGACCTAGACACTCCTTGCTACAGCTAGTCCAGATCGATTGAGCTGACATAAAGCAGGACCGATCTAATCATAGAGTTATAGTACAATAATCAAACACAACAAATACATGAAATTCATATATCTGAACTGCGGTTATAGAAACGTATTTGTGCACGATCCTCGCAGTAAGAGCACTATTTAAGCAATAGTGGAAATCAGACCTGAAAAAATTCAGGCCTGTACGGGATTCGAACCGCTGACTTGTGCGATACTAGTGCAGCGCTCCACCAATAATCTTTGTGTCATGGGCAGGCAAGATCGTATCTTTTTCAATCAAGCCATCTCGTAATTGATCTTTGAGGCGAGACCTTTACCAGTAATGAGTATGGGTTTCGTCTCGCTTTCGTTGGTCGGAAGTTTGTTGGAAGCTGCCCATTCGGCAATTTCAACAACTGAGGAATTCAAGTTCTGCTCTAGTCTAACAATCGAGCTGTAATTCGCAAAGGAAGTCATCGATGTATCGTCAGCGTACAAATCAATCGTAGATGAAGTAAGATAAAAGGGTAAGTCGTTGATGAAGACGATAAATAACAAAGGGCCGAGTATCTAAACCTCTACCCTAACCCTAAAAGATATAGCCTGTGTGCAAAACCTCCTTATTAGCGCTGCAGGACGCGTGTTCTCCGCCTACGAGAACATTTGAGACAAGTCGGAAAGAGATTTGTCAGTCTTGCAGACCTCTCTCTTTCCCGCGGGCGTAAAACGCTCATACAGAAGCACTAATGATGAAGGCTTGCCCGCAAGAAACATTAGACACTACCCTAAGGGCTTCTAAGTTTTGAATTTTCAAATTGAAAATTCTGCCGATGCAATATCAACAGGGGGAGTACGATGATGTGGAGAATTACTCGTTATCTCCACCTCGCTCTCATGATGAACTTGGGAACTGCTGATGATCAATGTACGGCCAGAATAGCTCTGATTGGAACAGTTCTTAAGGGCCTCTTCTTCAAGAAGATAAATGTAACGGGCCCTTACATGTGTGATGTTGAGTGCGAACAAGAACGCATTTGCCAGAGCTATAATTACAATATCAAGGAGAAGATTTGTGAATTAAACAATCGTACGAAGGAGGCAAGGCCTGAAAATTTCCAAGCTGATCCTGCTCGGTTTTACGCCAAACGTTTGAACGGTAGAGGTGTGTATTTTCTTTTAGAGCATGAAATGATTGTGAGATATTTATCGCTTTCTTCTGTCTTCGGTAGTGTCATGGCTAATTTGCTAGTGGCTATAAGCCAGACGTCACAAGAGGAGAGAACTCAGCTTGTATCGATTGCGAATGTCGAACGACTAAGATACTCAGAAAAAAAAATAAAATAAAAACAACAAGTAGAACTGGGAAACATCGGGTCAAAACTGGGTCAAGACAGAATTATATTGTTTCACTTTTTCTCTTCACAATGATTCATAAATGATAAATTGACCCACCTCCTTTCGAAAAATACAGTACTCAAAGGCGAGTGCAATTAAAGTTGCGTTGAAATATTAGAGATCTCTCGGTGAAGCTTTTTACCGCGAAATGGCCGCAAGGGAGTTATCGCCGACAGATCAAGAAACCCGAATAAATTATTAACCTTTTTTAGAAAATACCCTTTTTGCAATAATTTGTGCCCTTTTAAAGTTTTTAATTTCATATTTTTTAAGAGTAAGCTAAAATTATTTTTCTGTGATTGGATAAAAAAAACAAAAACAACAACAACAAGAACAACATTCGGTCATATTTTACCCGTGGAGGTTAGTACAGTCGAACCTCGATTATCCGGATATCAATGATCCGGATTTTTTCTCTTGTAACCTTAACTCGTTAGAAGCTAATTATGGACGCCATATCATGTGGCACGGAACTGCAAAGATCAAGCGAATTTCACAGGAAAATATTCTAGACAGTGGTTTTGTTTCGATCTTGCATGTACACTTTTTCAGCCCTTTCTATTTAAAATTTATGGCAACTTGAAAGCCATGTCCATTTTATCTCAGTTCCTTTAGGTACTATTCAGGAGTTACCAGCCGAGTCTTGTGAGAAATATTAAGAAGTGAAGGCGCAAATTCCAGAAACGACGATTATTGGTTGGATCTATCAGGGAATGGGAAGGCAGAGAAGAGATACTGCGACATAAGCTCTATTGGTGAAGTATTTGTTTTAATGATTACATTGTAAAACGCATGATAGATAACCAACTTTAAAGAGGGTCCTCTATACTTTTTACGTGAAGGGTGATTGCGGAATCTTTTTTCTCGCGTATCGTGATTTAATTCTATCTCGTCTGCCCCAGGGATCCCATGAGATAGCTAGACACATGCGCATAACCAGTGCTTTTCGCGCGCAAATCAGTTTAGCACGGTGACTACTTATGCGAAGAAAATCTTCTATTTTTACCTTCAAGTTTCTTAATATCGGGTCTGCAATAAGATCACTGGGTAGAAAACACCTAGAATGACTACACCAGGTTTGGAACCCGATATTCAGTGCTCGAACGATGCTGTAGACCAACTTTCACAGAACACCATGGCGGCGATCCTCAGGGGACTTAACGATACTTTGGCACAATTGACCAAAGCTTCAGAAAAGCAGACAGCAACGCTCACCAGTCTTAAAGACGACATCCTCCTTCGTCCTGAATCAGACGAGGAGGCAGAAAAGGAAGACTCAAACATGAGCAATACACAACTAAATAGTACTGCCACGTTAGATAATGTGCTCGACCCTAGCGACTCTTGCGTGGTGAAAGAATCTGCTGGCTCTGACTCAGAAAAGCAGAATGATGTCCTCGAAAGCCTGACTAAGGCATTTGTACAGACCAACGATAAATCTCCTGCCATAACAGAGAACGTTGCCAGTCTAATTGATAATATGGCTTCTGGAGGTCTTTCACCAGAAACGGTGAAGGAAAGAGTTGATAAATACCCTCCACCAGAAAACTGTAAGTTCCTGTGTACTACAACAATTAACGAGGAGGTTTGGGATCTGCTTCCCAGGAGGAGCAGAACAGTTGACCTTGCTTTTCAGAAGGTGCAAGAATTGCTTGTTCAGAGTTTATCATCCCTGTCGATTTTGGGGGACCAGTTGGTTAAAGACCTTCAAACTGGCAAACCCACTGACGTCCGTCAGGTCCTGGACCAGGTCATGGACAGCATTGCCCTTGTGGCTTATGCCAAATGCAATTATAAACTTAATATGAAACGACGAGAGCTAATCAAGCCCGACCTCAACCCCCCTTTCACAAGGTTATGCAAAGAGGACATCAAGCCCTCTACAAAGCTATTTGAGGATGAATTGTCAAAACATCAAAGGATAAGGTAGACGCAAAGAAGGCGGGCCAGCAGATGCAGAGGACCTCTGACACTCGCACATCCAGCCATAACTATCTAAAGGCTGGGAGGCAGAAATTTCAACGCTCAAATTTCAAACCATACCACTGGACATCTACTGGCCAGAAAACATCTCAGACACGCCCTTTTTTAGGGTACAGCCAGGGACACAAGAGTGCCCCGTAAAAACCCAGCCAATCCAACAACAAAGATTAAACGACAACCAGGTGAGGAAACATCCTAAATCATTTATGGATGGGGATTATTTGCATCAAATGGTCCGTATTTTTGCAGCAGGACAGCTGAAGGACCATGTTGGTTCCTGGGAATCCATAACGAGCCTCACGCCGTTAGCAACCAAAAAAAGTCAGGTATCCAGCAGAGAATCCGTACTTTTAGTCCGCATTCTCTGCTGGATACCAGTGGCTTGCTTGGGTAAAATTTTTTATCGTATTTCGTTCCTGACCTGATAGAGGCGTCAACTTTTACACAATCATGTCATCATCCTATGGGTGAAAAGATAATTAAAGAAGCCGTATCCGAAAAAAGTGTACAGGCCGGCGCTTGAAAATAGTGACAAGACAAAGCGCTCGCCCGAAGTATGTTGCGGCTAATGATACAGTCACGTTGAAGAAACATTTCTTAGTCAATGCTTGTGGATTAAGTTGACTTCATAAATACTAACACAGGCTGCGACGCTTATTTACTACGACATTTAACTGACGGCCTGAGTGTTCTGTTTTCTAATCAATTTTACCCGATTTTTGTTTTCGGATCGGAGACAAAGTAAATTCCTGAACCGACGACTTTTTTTTCGCTGTGTTCGGAATCTTTGACAGCTGACGCACGGTGCTGTAACTTTTGAGCATCCGGATACCAGTTATTGGGAATAAACTCGGCGTATTACAACCTATAATTTCTTTTGCTGTTTAACGCAGAGTCCACAATACATGGCGACTTTTTCTCACTGATATTTTATGTCGCACTTATAATTTCCACACCGTTCCAGTTTTTTAAACTACATTCGTGCAGTACTCATAAGATTCTTTGTCACTGGCCTTCAGATGACCTATATTGGTGCCGGAATCCTCTAGATAGTTGCGAGAGATTACAGACATTATAGGTACGAAGTGATTAAGGCACTGGTGTTGAAAATCTTTTTGCGCCGGCTACCTCCTCCGCAACGATGATTAAAATCGTGAATAAACAGAGACCGGGGGTAGTAATAATTGTTTTCAAATCAAGATAGATGTTGAAAAAGCTGACAAAGCTTACAAAGGCGTGCAATGTGTAGCTGAAGAATGCGAAAGAGGAGGAAGTAGAAATTAGTTTAAACAGACAAAGACCAACTTTCGATTAATGACACGTTACGAGCAAGTTTAAACTCCCTTGAACTTTAACAGGGTTCGTACTGTCTTGCAAGTCCGTGAATTTCAGGGCAAGTCTTCCCCCCCCCCCCAATGAATTCAACCAATCCTTGGATCGTCCTTCAATTTTTATTTCTAAAGGTTTCTTGAGAGGGGTGGGACGTTAACTTTTTCCGAAAAACCAACTTTAAATACTGAGTCAAGCGCTGTGCGCTAGGGTGGTTTGGAAATTAACATGGAGCGCGGTAGTAGATCCAGTAATGCGTTATTGACCAAGCAGGAGGACTCAAACCTGAGCCAAGCGTTAAGAGCCAAGCGAGAGCTTGGCTGCAGGTTACACAAGGACAAAATGGCTGCAATGCTGGCCACCCCAGAAAACGAAAAATAAGCAAGGATTAATAGCCAATCAGCTCACAGAATTCGCTGCATTTTGCACCGCTTGCGAAGCCAGCCATATAAAAAGGAAAGGTAATACATATATCTTATTAACCAAGCGCGAGGGCCGTACTGGGAGAATATCGGCCCGAGGTCTTGACAGTACGGACCGAGCGCAGCGAGGTCCGTACAAAAAAGACCGAGGGCCGATATTCTTCCAGTACGGTCCCGAGCAAGCTTGGTTAATAAGAGATTTATTATACGACTGAAGTTCAAAGGGACACAAGTGCGGTATCACTCGGGACCATTCGGGACAGTGCCCGGTCCAATACTTAGGGAATATTGGACCGGCAATAGAGCATTTTGATTGGTTGATTTTAGTTATTGGCCCTCTGACTGCCCAAGTCGTGTAATAAATCGGCGTAATATAACTTTTAAAGCAAGAATCTCTCCCAACATATTCATCTAAGGTAGTAAAAGTTTAAAATGTTATGAGAGCTGAAAAAGAAAGGGTTCCGGTGTAGCGCTTATTCTGAGCTACAAGTTTGAATGGCCGAGGGGTGGGCACTTATTCAAGGAAATAAGGTATATCGATTACTTGGGGCTGTGCGCGTTATTTCGTGTTGTTTCATGCTTTATATTATCTCATATTACCCAGTTTGTCAGGAAATCAATCGTCGTCGTGTGTTTACGTCCTACAAAAACGTCGCATCAGAGATTTCACGATCTAGCTTCGCAAAGAAATGAACCAGCAGTATTTTGTCTTGTGTTATTTATTGAGTTTTTTTGGCAGCATTTTGTGTTTTGACGTTCTCTTCCCGTCGCGGTTTGCAGGGCGACTTTTAACAGTAAATGAAGCTGTTTTTCAAATTTTTGTCTCAAACGACTATTTATTCCTGTCGCTCTGCTGTAGATATAGGTGAAGAGCTCAAATAACTGAAACGTTTGCGTCGCAAGATTTTCTTCACATTATATATCCCAGAAAACCTCAGGCATTACTCTGAATGCCAGAACTTCAGCCTGGGAGAATCAGAAAGGATAGATAATACTTCCCTATATGAACCATGAATGAAAAGCTAAGTAAGTCAAATATCTCAGAAGCGCTCAGGCATTACACTGAATGCCAAGACTTCAGTCTGGGTGAACCAGTAAGGCCGATAGACAACACTTCCCTAGATTAACCTGTGAATATCTAAGAAAATAAGAATGCTAGTTATCCCAGAAGCACTAAGGCATTACTGTGAATAGCAGAACTTCCGTTCCGCCTGGTTGAACCAGAAAAGATAAACAACACTTCCCCCTACTGACCATGAATGAAAAAAATAAGTATGTTATATATCCCAGAAGCACTCAGGCATTAAACTGAATGCCAGGACTTCACCCTGGGTGAACCAGAGAGGGTAGACAACACTTCCCTATATCGACGATGAATGAAAAGCTAAGTATGTTGCATATATCCCGGACTTCAGCCTGGGTGAACCAGAAAGATAGACAACACTTCCCTATATTGACCATGAATGAGAACCTATGTATGTTATATATCCCAGAAGCGCTCAGGCAATACACTGAATGCCAGGACTTCAGCCTGGGTGAACCAGAAAGGATACACAACACTTCCCTATATTGACCATGAATGAAAAAACTAAGTATGTTATATATCCCAGAAGCACTCAGGCATTACACTGAATGCCAGGACTTCAGCCTGGGTGAACCAGAAATAAATGGACAACACTTCCCCATAGTGACCATGAATGAAAAGCTATTTTAAAGTCTATTGTATATCTCAGAAGCGCTCGAGCATTACACTAAATGCCAGGACTTCAGCCTGGGTGAACCAGAAAGGATACACAACACTTCCCTATATTGACCATGAATGAGAACCTATGTATGTTATATATCCCAGAAGCGCTCAAGCATTACACTGAATGCCAGGACTTCAGCCTGGGTGAACCAGAAAGGATAGACATCACTTCCCTATATTGACCCTGAATGAAAAGCTATTTTCAAGTCTATTGTATATCCCAGAGGCACTCAGGCATTACTCTCAATGCCAGGACTTCAGCCTGGGTGAACCAGAAAGGATAGACAACACTTCCCTATATTGACCATGAATGAAAAGCTAAGTATGTTATAAATCCCAGAAGTGCTCTGGTATTACTCTGAATGCCTGGACTTCCGCCTGGGTGAACCAGAAAGGATAGACAACAATTCCCTATATTGACCATGAATGAGAACCTATGTATGTTATATATCACAGAAGCGCTCAGGCATTACACTGAATGCCAGGACTTCAGCCTGGGTGAACCAGAAAGGATACACAACACTTCCCTATATTGACCATGAATGAAAAGCTAAGTACGTTGTATATCCCAGAAGGGCTCCGGCATTACTCTGAATGCCACGACTTCAGCCTGGGTGAACCAGAAAGGATAGACAACAATTTCCTATATTGACTATGAATGAGAACCTATGTTTGTTATATATCCCAGAAGTGCTCAGGCATTACTCTGAATGCCAGAACTTCAGCCTGGGTGAACCAGAAAGGATAGACAACACTTCCCTATATTGACCATGAATGAGAACCTGTGTATGTTATATATCCCAGAAGCACTCAGGCATTACACTGAATGCCAGGACTTCAGTCTGGCTGAACCAGAAAGGATAGACAACACTTCCCTATATTGACCATGAATGAAAAGCTATGTATGTTATAAATCCCAGAAGTGCTCAGGCATTACACTGAATGCCAGGACTTCAGCCTGGGTGAATTAGAAAGGATAGACAACACTTCCCTATATTGACCATGAATGAAAAGCTAAGTATGTTGTATATCCCAGAAGCACTCAGGCATTACTCTGAATGCCAGGACTTCAGCCTTACAATTGGTGAACCAGAAAGGATAGACAACACTTCCCTATATTGACCATGAATAAAAAGTTCAGTATGTTATATATCCCAGAAGTACTCAGGCATTACACTGAATGTCAGGACTTCAGCCTGGGTGAACAAGAAAGGATAGACAACACTTCCCTATATTGACCATGAATGAAAAGCTAAGTATGTTATAAATCCCAGAAGTGCTCTGGTATTACTCTGAATGCCTGGACTTCAGCCTGTGTGAACCAGAAAGGATAGACAACACTTCCCTTTATTGACCATGAATGAAAAGCTAAGTATGTTATATATCCCAGAAGTGCTCAGGCATTACTCTGAATGAAGGACTTCAGCCTGGGTGAACCAGAAAGGAAAGATATCATTTCCCTCTATTAACAATGAATGAAAAACTAAGTTTGCTATATATCCCAGAAGCTCTCAGGCATTACACTGAATGGCATATAAATCTTAGAAATATGACAAATAAATATATATCTCAGAAGTGATCAGGCAACACTAAACAAAATAATATTTTTAGAGGATAAGACTTCAAGAAAATATATTTTTTCTAAATAAAACAATGTTGACTGTGCCTTACCACAATGGGTGCACAGAATTTAAAAATTAAAATGTTATACACTGCAGGCAGAGCACATAAATTAACATCCCATGGCTCCTCTTCAAGGAGAAAGAGCAAGTCATCTCTTAACCCCTTCCATCTGAAACAGACAGAAAAAAAACAGTGAATTTAGTTTCCACCTTTATACTCCAAACTTACCATATTTTTGCTGGTTAACTGGGTAAAAGTGAAGTACAGCTCCCCTAAAAGTCTGTCGGCCGACTGTCTAATTTAGTTTAATTTAGTCCATTTTCACTGCATTGTTTTTGCAGTGGGGAAGGACTAGAAAGGAACATAGGAACCATTCGTGCTAGTCCACCCTCCCACCCATCCCACTCCAGGGGAGGACATCCATCACACAGTAATCTCGTGTGTGGGAAATTAACGTCTCCTACCCCAACCCTGCAGGAGACGGGACCTCCATTTATTCGTCCCTATCCGAGAAGACTAGAATATCTAACCATTTCTTGATATTATAGAAAGGTAGCAAATTCTTCTCAATTATTTTAAGACCTTGAGTGTTGGTCCGGCCGGGGCTCGAACCCTCGACCTCCCGCACAACAGTCCAGCGCTCTATCCATTGAGCTAACCAGGAGGCGGTTAGCCGGCAGCATACCAACTGTTCCTCAAACTAAGTATCCCAAGTGAGATTTAAAGACATGTATTCCAATAGAAAGTGAAATACCATACTGCAAGCTGGAACTTTTTATGCATGTCAATGCAGAAATGCAGAGTTGTACCTACCCCCCAATATTTGCTTTGCTCTTTAGGAAACACTCGGCAAAGGCTTCCCCAAAAGGAACACCAGAACAGGCACATTCACACAAATAAATTGCATGTATCACTCAATAATGAATTAACTGAGCTAAAGTCATATAATGTTCACCACTATTTGTAGATATACAATCACTGTTCACTACAGATAAAATATGTTCATTTCTATGGACACCTTTCGCCTGCCTTTCTGTAAAGTCAAGAAAGCCAAGAAAGCCCTCACTAATTGATTATAAATAAATTGCATAACAAATACCGGTAGGCTGAATATGTCTTGTGCTAAATATTGTATAATTCCGCCATGTTGCATGTTATTTAGCATTGCAGGTATAACCTACCTTAATAACTTTGCAGAATACACAGCACTCTGTTTTTAATCCTTGCACGCAAAGTTCATTGATATATTTTTTGGCATCACTAACTCTTTGCTTGAGCAGCATTATCAGTGTTTTGTAATCAAGAGTAACTGTCATGAAGAAAGACAACAAGATAATAAGAAGTTGAAGTTTAAATAGCTACACCAAAGATCTCAAATGGTATACTTTCCCAGATATTTTCTAACACTGCCAAGTGTAAAATGGATTCAATAATTACTATCACGGAGCTAGACATGTAACATAAAAACATTGCAAAAATAAAAATAATAAGATAAAAAAAATATAAAGAGTCAAGATTGGCACACACAAATAACCTGGAAATTTAACTTTAAAGCATCTTTCATTAACTACCATTCCAGTTTTCTCAATGGCATCCCTCTGGCGATTTAAAATCTTTTATCGTAGAAAAATATAAATGGAATAAATTATTATACTGTCAAGACCCTATCAAGGTAACAAACCGGAAATTTCTCCTAAAGTAGCCATAAAAAGTGATCATAGCTAGAAGACTTAGTGGCTCAGTGTAAAATCAAACCCAGCCAATTATGTGATTTTCCTGCCAAGCAGAGATGAGTTCTGATACACCGTAAAACCAGCATTTACAACAAAACATAAGACAGCAAACTCACTTTTTCCAATCTTAATAAAAATATAAACGTTATGACTTACCCCGGTTCGTCTTAGCTTGGAAATGCTAAGTAACGTTTGCCAAGCTTTTCTTGATCCAGGATCCTCGACTGCAGTTTGAAAAACAGCAGGGTCCAGTCTGGTACTATGAGAGATTGCAAAAACTGAGGGTTACTGTCCCCCAGTATTGTTTGCAATGCTTGTAGTAGGCTCAGCCAGCTGCTGTTAATTCTAGTTTTCTCAAGGATGTCGTTGAGCATTCGTCCCACCTCTGGACTGTGGACCTGACCTACGATATACATTTGATCGATGTCCACACATCCTCGCGGCAACCTTCTCCTCAATTTTAACTCTGATGCTGGTCTTAGTTAGCTAATTCTTGTTTTTCTTCTAATAGGAATTCTAGCTGACTCCGCGCTTGATTGAGGTCGGCCTTCTGAGTTGATCGTTTTCAATTCGAATAGCTGCGGAGGCATCACGAACTGCTTTCAGCTCCTCGCAAAAGTCATCGCTTGGTTGAGTCTTGCTAGTCTCCCTTTTGATTTTAGGCGAATTTATTTTAACGATCAACCAAAGATATCTCACCACTTCTCCTTCTTTGAATTTCTGCCGGAAGATGGTAGAAACAACTCCAAATAGGGAGGCGATGGCCACTTTGTTGTTCTGAACATATCGGCCATCCAAGCTTCCGCCTTTTTTCAAAGCTGGACCGCACAAAACGCTTGGAAAATGTGCCACTAACAGGCTACTTCAGAAAAACTTGCTGACTCTTATGCCACATTTCTTGAAATTTAAGATAAACCATTCCCTTGACTCATCTGGAGGAGGATGCTGCAATTCAACCCTTCGAAGTTTGAAGGGATCCATAACTGCACTCGACCGCGGGAAACTAAACATTCCCGCTTTTGCCTATGCATATTAATATGAAATCCAATCTCGAAAGGTCAATAGGCCGATCCAGCCCCTAATAAAAAAGAGGCTTCATTGTACCCAGCAGGAACAGAGATTGTACAAATTCAAGTAATTACTCAGATTACTGCGAGCAATTATCAAAAAAGGCTGTCATGGCGATGATGGAAACTTAGTCAGTTTATGACGTCACTCCATAGCAACCAGCCTTTTCAAATATTTCAACTTCCGTTTACCTGTGGCTCGTGATGTGAACATAACCAGAACCAAACAAACTGTTAGACTTTTCCTTCTTGCGGCTTTGCCACTCGCCTCAGAACTCTCGCTTCGCGAGACGTCATCGTAAATTTCGGATTCGCCGAATTTGAATCACGGTATTTAAAAGAAGTCGACTTGGAGCAAGTCTATCAAACTGTTTGCGGATGCACTTGCGATGTGTTTGGAATTGAGTCTGAAATACTGCGTCACATATATTTTATAAAATCAAGACTTGGAGTTCAAATTTCCTGAACAACTCATTTCCTAAATGCTTTTGTTCTGGGGCCATCGTAATTTGATCATAAATAAGACACAAACAGCAGTGATAAACATATTGAACTTGCACATTCTGTGCTCTCTTAGTTACAAAGTGTTGTGACCAGAAAAAAAGGGAAATGAATTGATTAATCACTTACTCTCGGAACTTTTAAAGGACAAGAATAATCACACGAATAAAATTTAATCAATTTATCTATTCGTGTACTTTTTTTTTTTTATTTCTCTGAAACTCTACTAAGCCTCAATTTTGACTTCCAGTTGGCTCTACCCAGTTCTCAGGCTCACGACCAATCACGTAGACTATTTTCATGTGGGCGTAAGGGGGCGTTCTACTGACGCAAGTCGGGTCAGTTGAGTGACCATAACAATGCTCATCTGTATGATGATATTCTCATTTACTGAATTGTTGGACGTGAATTTCATAGCCGTTATCAACAAGACTGATGAGATGTCGCTTTCAGAACAGTGTGTTTCCTTTCGCTGAATAACTGAGATACTTGTTCTGACAGAAAAAGAAAAAAATTACGAGCCCAAATAAAGGTTAGTGAAAGGTTGACTGATGTACAACGCGAGACTGGTATGATCAAGCGTGAAGCGTTCGATACGCCACGTGGTTGCGCCTGACCTCTGCCCAGCCTTCTCTCGACATTCACTGAAGAAACAGGAACTGGATGAATAGTAACTTTGATCGCATACTACTGGTCGTTTTGTGCGGAAAGCCGGTTGACAGGCTTCACAATGTCGACAAAGAACCTTCTATCAACCTTTGCCGTCCATTATTTTGGTTTTACAATGGCGTTGGACTATTCTGTTGTGCTTTTGTCAGTGAAACTGTTGTGGAAGTCGCTCGGTGGAGGCGCAACTTTGTATGGTTTTATGTTTGGTAGTTACGCTCTTGCTCAAGCCGTTGTTTCGCCTCTACTAGGGTACATCTCGGATTTACGTGGCTTAAAATTCGTCGTGATGTTGTCATTGATTATTAATGTAACGGGAAATGTCTTGTATGGTTTATCCGTTTTGGCGCAGTCGCTTCATATGGTTTTTGTCGGTCGGTTTGTAGCAGGCCTTGGCGCGGGTTCGGTGACCCTTTCGCTAATCTACTTGACGAACACGACTCCACGAGAAACCCGTGGAAAATCAGTGGCCAGTTTCAAGCTTGCCCAAGCAATTGGTCTTTTAGGAGGACCTCTAATTGAAATGTTTCTTGTACCTCTTCTGGCAGGTCATGAAGAGACGACCACAACGACTAGTAAAATATTTAACTTGTATACAACCCCAGCTTGGTTGGCGACCGCGAATGTTGTGTTGATCATGTTACCACTGACAAAATTCTTTTTTAAGAACCCAATGGCGCCACACATGGCAATGAAGTTTAATTGCAGAGAGGCAAAAAGACTCATTGTCCACTCAGCAGTGTTGATGTTGTCAATGTTTTTCGGAACGGCGTGTTTCTGGGGAATTATTAGCGATTTATTTACCCTTGCCTTTGGACAATACCACCTGATATCGTCTCAGAGAGATCTATGGAAAGTTTTTATTTCCGGCGAAATCGCTTTCGTTGTTGCTGGAATTCTCCTACGGGCAACAATTCACCGAAAAGTCTCCCCTGCGATGTTCTCAATCCTTGGGTTGATTGTTAATGTCTGGGGATTTGTTTTGCTTATTGATTACAGATTATCCGACGAACGTTTGAAGAATGGCTTTTACTTTGGAGCGGTTGCTCTCTCCACTTCCGGCGGAGCGTTCTTCTTCACTGGAGCGGGTGTCTATTACTCGCAAAAGATCACCGATTTCAGCGATGAGGCCCGAAATCGCCGAGGAGTTTTCCTTGGGTTTTTCAACCTCGCTGAGGCACTCGGTCGATTCGCCGGACCCGCTGTTATTTCATTATTTCTTCGTTTAACAAACAAAGGAAACGCATCATGCAACCCTGACAAGTTTGATCCTACTCACTGTCAAGTTTTGAACGTAAACATCGTTCTCGCCGTCCTCTGCGGAATCCTTTTTATAAACGTTCTGCTGTTTATATATTACCACGTTGTTCACGGGAAGAGGCGGACAGATGGATTCCTGCTTAGCAATACGGACGTTGCCAACCCTGGGGAAGGAAGATTCACGTTTAGGGACGAGACGTACAATTATATGGAAAGGGAAAAGGAGGGAAGAGTACCTTTCAGTTCCCAGATGGAGTTATCTCCCCCACAAACTCATAGGACATCATCCCATGCCTCTTCTCAGGACAGCAGTATACACACTGTCTAAACGTACGGTTTTATTTCAATTGTACAAAGTATGAATTTAAAGTACTCAAATCGGTAATGGTAAGGTATTATAGGTTCAAATTATCAGAGATTTACTTTCGGTTCTGTCGCTGTTTGTTTGCTTAAATTGAAAACTTTGAATAGGATGAAAATTGCCTTTAAAGACTACCACCCGCTACTGCATCCTATTCAAGTTCTATGCAAATCTTTTAGGTCTTATCGAATATAATATAGTCACGCATTCTTTCAATGAATCGCCTGCATTTTCAGCCGAGTTTTTGAATGACAATGTGCAGATGAAGAAAACAAAGAGAAGTACATTTTGAGCAGAAGAAAGTGATCGAGAACTTTATCACGAAATTCAGAATTTATTTTTCCTTGTCGCCTTTCCTTCCTCGATTTCTGAGAAATGCCCTGGGGCTATTCAAGAGCCTTGAACACGTTTTACAACCGCAGAAAATTGATGTGTTTTCGTAACATTCTTTAGATATAAGCATCTTAGAGAATGATTCAATACACATTCTTTCGATGAACATAATGGATGAAGCTTCAGTTTGATTGACATTCACACAAGAAAATATTTTTTTAATGATATGAAACCGGGGAAAATTGGTAAAGATTGTTAATGATAAGGAAAGGTTAAATTTTTCATAGTTGGACTTCAGAATTTTGCTTTTGTGTATGAAAATATTCCAAACGTAACTTTAACTATAAGAGTGACGGAATGCGTCAAAAGATTGTATCGAGAATGGTTACGTAACCGGTGCGTTACAAGCTCTCGGAAAGAACGGAAGCTTGAAGTTTCCTGGAACTACAACAGCATTCTCTTAGGTGGAGTCTCATTCACTAGTTCGTATTGAGGTTTCCATAGATTGTGCTGTAAACTTTACCTGAGTTAAAATCTTTTTGTTTCAGTACAATATTAAATAAAGGTCTAAATATAATTGAAGTTGACATCACTCAACTGTAACTAATGGCATTCAATATTAATAATGGTATGTACAGTGTTAACTTTTGGATAAAATATCCGGTTTTAAGAAAAAGATGATGAGTCATTATTTTTCTACTCCTTTATATTTTGTCCACCAAGAAGAATTAGGGAATTTGTTCAGCGATTAATTCGGTCTGGTTGTTCGTTTTGTCACCCTGTTAAAGGCGTTCTGTCGGTAACCGGGGTGCGATAATTGCCGAAGAGCGAAAACAGGAGGGAGGTTTGCACACCGTTTAAAAACTGAACGTTTATAACAGGAAAGCACAATATATGAGATTTTGTATTTGCAAAGAGAGCTACTATCTTTTGCTGACGTGTTAGTTCACCTCTGACTTGTGAAAACGTGGTATTTGTGCGACATTTGCAATTGCGCATTCCACAAAAACGAATGGTTATATTTACGTGTACTTTTTGATTTCACTTAGAGTTTACCTATAGCTTTTATTCATGAATGCCTCCACTTTGGTTTTAGGAGAAACTCAGCACAAGACCTACAGAATTTTCTGTAAGTGTTATTTAGTTACTTCGTGTAAATAGTTTGAATCTCTGATATCTTTAAAACACTGCTTAGGTACATACAGGCTTTAATTAACCAAATTGTCGAACTTTTAAACAAGTCTTGTGTCAAGTTCACAACTGTTGCCGTGAGTTATTTCAGTTAATGAAATATTGAAGCCGTCAGTACAATCCTAAGAATGAATACCTAAAGCTACATAAAGTTTGTTAAATACTCACTAAAAATTTTATCTTTCGCAAACCAGGCTTTGACATTTTCTCAAGCGCTTGGACGTTTTGCTAAGCGTCACAAAGGGTAGAAAGGTGTTAATCAAGACTCAATGTGGTTAACCATTAGTCGAAAAACGGCAAAAAACTTAGCTGTTAGGCGTAAAACTGACGAATTTTTACCTCCAGTCGTAAAAAGTGTTCGACGTTAAGATCTTTCTTTTGTCAGCAATGGAAATATAGTGACCGATTGCTGTAAAAAGGCCAAAATTTTTTAACCGTCAGCGGTATGGACCATATTGATCACCCCAATAAGGCACCTTAATCCCCCGGGAATACACTAGAACTGACACCAGTAGATAATACTATCACGTTTCATACGGGGATGCTCGTCGTCTCGCTTGGGGGTGTAAATTTTGGATTTTGGTCTCGCTTAGGGTGCTAGGCAAATTGCCAATATTTCAAGCCGCCAAGGTCTCGTTTAGGGTTCCGCGAAGAAATACAGAATTACGCAAAGAGAAACAGAAGCAAAATTTTCATTTTAACTTGTTTTGTTTACCGTATTACCTCAACATTAACTAGTTTTCTATTTTACCAAGTGCCAAAGAGACAATGCATGAACATGAGCGGTCTCTTTTAGGGGTCAAAATTTGCTTAAGCCACGCCCAGATGGTCTCTTTTAGGGGTTAAATTTGAAATTTCCAACGAGCATCCCCGTCTGTTTCATATGGGAGTCCCCCCCCCCCTCCCCGGGGTTTTATATACCATATAAAGGAACTTCATCACTAAAAGTATTTTAGATCACGTTTTGTAACATACAAAACCCTGCACTTTAGACTTGAACAAAACACTAATTCTGTAAAATAGAAGAACACGAAAGAATGAGTAAGAGACCTTGGGCGCCGGCCGATCATTACGTATTTTCTTATTGACTGAGTAAGAACGGCCCGGACGGGGCAAATATATGTCATCATATGGCTCCAATTCAAAACAGACGGAAAGAGAGCAGCGAGGTCCTTACGTCGTGATCGAGAACCACATGTTTAACCGTCCAGTGTGATCAAACTAAGCTAAACTAAAGTCACTGAGCATTTTATCATAAGATCACCACTCTTCCTTATTCTTCAAGATGCAAGATGCAAAACTGATGCACTGCATCTTGAGGGCCAAAGGTGTCGAGTGCGGCTTTTTCCGGTCCTGAGTCACACCATTGCTTCGGCCCTCATGCAACTGAATTCTTCAGGATAATAAAAGCGCCTGGGGGCTCTATGCCGGGTCATATCGATGGTAAAACGAATTCCAAATGACAAGCTTTGGCTCAAAACTTTAACATGTTAAAGTTACCGTGAAGTTCCTTTATACATTACCACAGGTCGCACGTGATCATTGCTGTGATTTTTTATAGTCATAAGACTGGGAGAAGCTTTGCCCAACTCAGTTAAGTCGCCGCGTTGACAGATTTTTAAGAAGTTTTACAACGGTGAAGAAGTTTTTTTTTGAAGTAAAGAGTAGTACAGAAAAGGGGTCAGAATCCGGCTTTTTGTGAAGTTTTTTTATAACATGTCCGAAGGGACTATATTACTCCGGGCAAAAAATGCATCGATAGTTTGTCAACTACCGAGAGCTACCTTATTCCTTTAAGATGAAAGATGGCCTACACGACTGGAAGGAATGTAGCCACGAGAAACCATACACTCTCTCCCCTCCATTCCCCACATTCCCGGCGAGTGCACATTTAAAAGTTCCAAGTCGAACTTTTTAGCGTGACTCTCTGTTTCGTGACGATGTCCTTGTGAGGATTCATTTCACTTCCTGAAGAGCTTCTTCAGATGAGCGCGGTGACGTTAACCCCTTGGAACGCTAATTGCAGTCCACTTCCGATAACTTGAACCTTCAAGAGAAAAGAATGAAGGTATGAGTGCTTTTTGCGGAAAACATTTTGAAAATTTAATTTGCGAAATTACTTCTTATATCGCATGCGGGTCAATGTCCAACTTCACATGATCCAATTGAACTTTGTAAGTTGTTTTAAATTTGACCCCAACTCAGAGTCCAGCTAGGGAGAGGTTCAACTCCATAGGAGCTCAAAACTCGAATACAAACAGCCCACCCCAGACCTGTAACTTGCGTTTCATATCAGCAGTTGGTAATATTCTTGAGACCCATATGCATGGACACTTTATTTTTTGTTTCAGTTTTGCCTGTGACAAAGGGAGACTCGGAAACGCTTTTATTCTGTCGCCCGTTTTTACGTTGGTTTTTTTTTTTTTTGATAGAGTGTAGTCACCTAACTAGAACAGTTTCTGTGATGAATTACGCCAAACTGAAACCGGCGTGAAGCCTACCTTGTGTACTCGGCTCCAGTCTCCCAGATTAATGTCGACGCGTCTGTAACGTGATTTGCTCGTGGCGTGACAAGACAGAACATGCACTGCTACACAACATATCCCAAGGTGTTCCAGAGCTGGAGTGTTAATGTGGTCAGATTTACCTCTAAACAGGACACAAACGTATATCGGCTTGTCCAGCGTTGTAGGAAGATACTATTTAAAAAGGTAAGAAGATTTTCCTTGCTAAGTGTCGTTCTTAGCCTGAGGTAAAAAATTTTCAGCTGGAAGGACACGAGTCATTATCACATTCTTTTTCTCGTTGAATTTGTGACAACAATTAATGCAGCTGTTTGTTCAAATATTTCCTCCTTGTTATGGCTCTGCAATATTTCAAATCTTTATGCTATTCTGTCTCGTCGCCATTGCTGTATTATCACTGAATTGTCGTCTTCTGGGAGCCATTATGGTAGATTCGAGGAATATTTACGCATGGAACAGCCTCGTGTTCGATGCATTCGTGCTTCAGATTTTCAATTATGCAACAGTTTTCTTCGCATGGACAGGTCCGATAGGAAACTTAATCTTTTCCTTTTCGAAAGATATACCTCCGTAGACATAAGCAGTCTCAACTGGATAAGAATTGATGTAGGTGGAGATTTATCTCTCGTTTAATCAAATTATGTCGTTGTTTTGTGTTAACATTTCGCACCAGGCCCAGAATTTCGAATCACGTTGTGAAAAAGTGAAACTTTACCTAGTCATCGAGAATAGATTCAACTTAAATACGAACTTTCACAGATATTCCTTTATCGTTTTTCTCACTTGCACTGTGAGAGCGAACAGTTTGTCGTGAAAAGTGCGAAAAAAAAAAAAACAATTAGCGAACCAAATATGATATGAATTTGTTTTCTTCAAAACACTCTTGGTGTGTGAATTAATGTCAAAAATTGTCACGCGACAGCATTCTGAGATAGAAGTGCAGCTTATAAATAATCATTATCATGTTTGATTTTAACTGTGAGAACCCAAATCAATGTAGTTTTCATAGACTGTTCGAGCTGCACATTTAATTGTAAAAGGAAAACTTTCTGGAAAATTTCAGAAACCTTGATTGAGGCAGTAGGGTTTAATGGGGTTTGGATTCCAGTGTTTGAGTCGCACCTCTAAATGGATTTCGGGTTGAACCCGGAGACTTCGACTTCGAGTTACGTTTGGTTTTATAATTTTAAAATCAGATTACCTCAGTTAAAACGAAATTTGTTAAAAATTCAACGCTGTGTGAAAGGAATAACGCCACTAGCGGCCAAATAGATGCGAAACCTCGTTCTCAAAGACACTTTTTTGTGCATTAAAATATCTCATTCGACAAACAACAAGAACCTCTGCGGCGAAAATTAAAAAAAAAAATGACTTCGGAAACAGACACGACTAGGCTCAGGATCGAAAAATACATCAACATCGCCACTAAACTTAACTTATAGAAAGCAGCAATTTCGATCTTCGCAGCGGGTGAGGAGGAATTTTATAACAAAAAAGGCAGGGTTAGTCTCCTCCATTTGGTCTCGTCGGATAGCATGTGTTGCGTGACGAGACCAAACAACGGCGAATAATGACAACTAAGGCGCAGGGTTGGCTAAAAAAAAAAAGAACCGCACGATCCCGTCACACAATATCAGCTGTTAGTTCTCAACGTATAGGAAATTTCAATGGACTAACGGCGTTTCCTGGAAAATTAACATCAAAGTGGAAAGAGATAAATATTTCCCGCAGAGAGCAAACTCCCCTCGGCATTAACAGCAGAGGCTTAAACTACAAGTGCCAAAGTACAACAATCTCCCATGATGGTGGGAGTTTTTACCATTATAACCTAAACTCAAAGTCCAATTCGAACACAAACTGGAACTGGAATGGTTCGGGATTTCCTCAAGTCTCAAAAGGCCGAAGAGACAAGCAACTGAAAGTAAAATGGATATATCAACAAAGTTGAAGTGGTAAATTGGCCACCGTAGCGATTACAAAAGCTGACGTTTCGAGCGTTAGCCCTTCGTCGTCGCCCCGACGAAGGGCTAACGCTCGAAACGTCAGCTTTTGTAATCGTTACGGTGGCCAATTTACCACTTCAACTTTGTTGATATATCCAAATTATTTCGTTACTCCCACCGACGCAGCCCCAAACAGTTTCTTTCGAAACTATCAGCCTTTATTGAAAGTAAAATGGAATGGTTAGGTATCGATCTAGATTCATAATGGGGATAACATTTCGTGACATGTTTTAGCGTGTTGTTCTTGCAACGTCCCTTGATGTTTTTTTTACATTACTTCTCAAGAACACGTTGGGCAAATTTTGCGCAGTAATGTTTACGACAAAGAACTTCCACGCAGTTTAAGACATATTTAGTCAAAAGAAAAAAAACCGAAAGTAACTATAGCTCGCCACGTGCTTATTTGTCCACTGTATTTTCAAATTCACACAGCTCCCATGTAGTGGATCAGCTATCAATCTCCCTAATTCATATTTTTCTTAAATTTCATCACTTCCTACTTGATATTGTTTGGAAATATTCTGTCTTGTTTACTCGTGGTAGTTAAGGAGTTAAAGGTATCAAGGACACAGTGGTGATTTTTGTGGGGAATGCCCCCCCCCTCCCTGGAATTTCTTTGCATCTGTACTCTTATATTTGTGCCTGTTGGGTAAGAAGAATCAGTTTCTAATTTCATCTCTAAATTTGAAAGATTTCACCATGACTACTGCAGAGGGTCTTGCGTGCCTGTTCCAGTCCGTCGAAGAACGTCCTGAGCCAGTCGATGCGGAGATAAGGGGTAAGATTCCCTCCTGGCTGAACGGAACCTTAATTAGGAATGGGCCTGGTAAGTTCGAGTGCGGCGACATCCCGTTCAATCACTGGTTCGACGGCCAAGCACTTCTGCACCGTTTCCAGATAAAGGATGGCCATGTGACCTACAGCAACAGGTTCATACGGGGCGATAATTACGCAGATTCTCTGAAACACGGCTCCGCAAATCACTTGGCATTCGGTACCTTTATTCCCCCAGATCCGTGCCGGAATATCTTTTCCCGTTTCTTCACGAAGTTTTGGCATGGGTACGTTGCTTTGGACAACACGAACGTGAATATTTTTCCTATGAAAGACAAACTGTACGCCACTACCGAGACGAACTTCTGGCATGAATTTGATCCACAGAGTTTGGAAACTCTGAATAGAGTTGACCTCACAACGGAGTTTCCAGGTAACCACAGTTGAGAGTTACGCGGGAATAGTTAGACAGATATATTCCATTATCACTATTTAACATGAAGGTTATTAGCTCGAGAGTTCTCTCGCGTGGCAAATGATCAGGGTGAAGTCGGAGTGAACCATATCACGTCGAAATCGAGAGCGAAAGACCTTATTGATTGAGCACACATCTAACAGTCGTAATTTAAAGGCAGGGTTGCTTTTATTGATTATTTATTGACTATTTATTTAAAAACGTCACTCCAAGTGATATTCACTTGACTTACTATCCAGAATAGACAGCAAGAGACATAGCCAATCAGATTGCAGCATCTGTGATAGAATGGGAGTAGATTTATATTAATCAGTCTTCTTCGGTTTTAAGGGCTCTCCTCTAGAGTCTCAGGCAAAACTTATTTATTTATCTCAAGATTTGTATATATATATAGAATATATACAGAATATATATAGAATATATACAGGTGCTAGAACAAAAGGATATAGCATCCCCTACAAGGTTCAACCCCCTTACCCAACCCCATAAACCTAAAAAAACAAAACATATATATGATCAGATAAAAGCATCTTAACAAGAACATGCGTTTCTTATATTCACTCTTCTGCATTTTTGGACAAATAATCTTGTATGAGCGAATATTATCCCCACCAAAAACATAATGCAGACGCCAGAAGAAGAAAGATTTGAGCTTGCGCTTAAAGGAGTCCAGGAAAGTAGCTAACTTAATGTCATCAGGAATACTATTCTACAAAATGGTAATTCTGTTGAAGAAAAAATCACGGAAAAGTGAGGTGCGAGTTCTGTTTGTTCTAGGATAAAGTTCAGAGCTAGCTCGGCGATAGCACCCCCTTAGAAAGGAAAAATATTCATTAAAGTGTAGTGTAAAAATTACATCTCCTTTCAAGTACTTATAAAAGAAAACTAAACCTAGATACTCTAACCAATAATTTAGCGGAAGCAAATTTAGTTTAATCAGACGATCTTTGTAACACAGATCACTGTTTCTACCTACAATAAAACGCGTGGCTCTTCTCTTTAACCTGGAAAGGGATTCCCTTTATTTAACCAAATCAGGGAGGTTCTAATTTGGTGCAGGGTTTTTCTGTTAGTTTATCTCTTGCCGTTTAAGTAATACACAGGTGTGTTTCAGAATATGGTTCCGTAAAGGATAAAGAAAAAAAAAAGACTTTGCCCTTGTTCTTAGGCATAGGTCTCGGAAACGCTATCGTTTATAGGTTCTTTATTGAGTTCCACCTACAGTTTTCTTCTCATCATTTTGTAGCTATTTTGGAATACCTGAGAAATGCCCTTTACAACCTTCCAAGATTTTCTTTTCCAACGTGAGAACAGGAACGTAAAATGAATGATGGCAAACTGAAAGTCTCAGCGCCACTTTTAAAGTGAACGGCCCTCGATGAACCGGCTGTGGTGTTTCTTAAAGTAACGCCAGCTATTGTCCGCGCGTTTGCGGTGCTTCAGTAAGGACTTTACGAACCAGAACGCGACGCAGTTTGAAAACACCGAAACCGAGAAGGGCCCGGGGCGAGAACGCCGTCACGAGCGCGGGAAAAAACAAAGTTACCGATGCGAACGTGACGACAGAGACAGAGCTGTGCAAATCGTTTTAACTCCGCTAAACATATTTTCGTTTTATAGCTGCTGTTATACGTCATAAATGGCAACATTCAGAGAGGCAAGGGAAGCTTTATTGTTTGCCTATTCTATCCCAAATTTCGCTTTGCGACGAACCCTTTCTTGTTTTGAACGGATTCTCGGAAACAACCTCTGCATAACAGGACATCATACTCGCTTGTTCAGTACATCACATTACTGCGTGAGAAAAGAACAGTCTGCGTTAGTTTGTTTTCAATGAAGAACATAAATATAGTGTAAACTCACCTTCATCGTATAGTTAAGCAGGGCAGGAAATTGAATCTTCTAATGAACTAAATTGGACTTACTTGACAGTTTTCGACTTTGAAATCGAACTCGGCGGGTATGCGTGTTGTCCATTCATCGTAGCTGTAACCAATTGACCTGCAGTAAACTGCAAATTAAAATGTTTGTTTGGTATTTTTTACAATAAATAACACTTTCATGGACTCAGAAAAACAGTTTTGCCTATGAAGTAGCATAAGAAAATTTAATTCTAGTTCAAATTCATTATAAACTACTCACGTTTTCTGGAAACGCTGCAAGTGCTAATCTCGTGTTCTGAACGTGAAGAAGACGCGTTGCAGTTTGGCGTCAAGCATGCGCAGTGAAGCACTGTGTGAGCAAATTACATCCGGTGACGTTTCAGGCTGCGACGCGTTATGGTTCATAAAGTCCTTACTCTCAAGAACACGACGCAATGCTCCGATTGAAGTAGATTCATGGCCAAAGCAATTTATATGAGGAATGTCTCAGGAGGCGGTGACCTTTTCCAAGCTGTAATGAATTGAGAAACAAAACGATCCGTCAGAAAATGAACAAGATACTTACTTCCGTACCAATACTCATGGTCTTAAAATAAGTGAGGAGAATTTGCTACCTTTCTATAATCAAGAAATCGATAGATATTCTAGTCTTCTCGGATAAGGACGAATCAACTGCAGGCCCCGTCTCCTGCAGGGTTAGGGGTAGGAGACGTTAATTTCCCACGCACGAGATTACTGTGTTGTGGATGTCCTCCCCTGGGGTGGGATGGGTTGGAATTGGCCCTTAAAAGCCCCCATGGGGAGTAGTCAACTAACGTATGTATGTATGTATGCATGTATGCATGCATGTATGCATGTATGCATGTATGCATGCATGCATGTATGTATGTAGTTTTCATTTAAACAACCCATTTTTTGACTATAAGGTGCTTTTTCATAGGCGATGCCAGAATCAATATCGCAGCCGCTCATCCTCAGATAACCCGTGATGGTTCTGTTCTTAACGTTTCCATCCAATTTGGTCCCTCCTCCTCCTACAACATCTTCCAGATACCACCATCCTCTGGGAAATCGGACGAGAAACCTTTAGATGGCGGTAAAGTCCTTTGTTCCATTCCGCAAGCCAGTGGCCTTGGCTACATGCACAGCTTCGTTCTCACGGAGAATTATCTTGTACTCACCGAAACACCGTTATCGTGGAATTTATTGCGAATTCTGACGACCAGATTGTTCGAGTCAAGTATTGCGGATTGGCTCCACTGGAATCCGAACCAACCCTCAAGGTTTCTAGTAATCGACAGGAATAAAGGAAAACATGTTGGTGTCTTCACAACAGAGCCGTTTTTCGTGTTTCACCACGTCAACGCTTTCGAAAAAGACGGCAAGATTCATCTCGACGCTTGCTGTTACCAAGACAGTCAAATTATCGACGATCTTTACCTACATAACGTGCGAACCCCCAAGAAGACTGTCAAAAGGAAAGTTCCCCTTGCAGAAGTTCGTCGCTACGAGCTTCCCCTGGCAGAACTCGGCGGAAAGGCAAAGGAGAAGAAATCTCTTGCTAAGCGGGCAGATGGGCTTGACTACATTTTATTGAACGCAGGGCTAGACTTGCCCCAGTTCAATTATGCTGAGAAGAACGGCAAAGAGTACAAGTTCGTCTACGGCGTGGGAACGAAGGAGTTTGTTTTTGACCATTTGATCAAGGTCAATGTCGAGACGAAGGAGTGCGTCACATGGGAGGAGCCCGAGGGATTTACTTCTGAGCCTGTGTTCGTGAAAAAGCCTGATGGGAAGGATGAAGATGACGGTGTAGTTCTGTCGTCCGTGATAAATACCCGTGATCAGACCACCTCCCTATTGGTGCTGAACGCGAAAGATTTCAAAGAGCTGGGCCGAGCGATTGTAAATGGAGTTACTCCGATGAATCTTCATGGCTTGTTTCAGAAATAACTCTATTTGCTACTGAGGCAGCCAAGTTTATATCATAATAATGAATAATTAATAATAATAGTTTTAAAACTTATAGAGCGCAAATGAACATTAAAATATGATCAAATGCGCGTATCTTCTTTCTGAATGTTATTCAGGCCAGCGGCTGAACTTCTAAAGTTCTTCCTACAGTTATGAAACCAACTTTTTGGCATGTCATTGCCCTTGAAAGTCTTAGCTTTGTATTTAAGTCTTCTAATTTAGAATTACTACCTACTATTTGTAAACACTGTATTCAGTGTTGTGCGCAAAGCTTTGCTGTAGTTTTGATGCTATCACTGTAGAATGAATGTCCTAAGGAACATTGTAGTCGCTTAACAGACCCACTCCTTAAAGCCTTCCAAGGCAGGCTGTGATACTAAATGTAAACCAAAGGGTGTTAGAAGTTGTTCTTGGTAAAAAAAAAATACTTGATTTTCTTGTGAAATTTTTTTTTCGGATGGGCCGGTACGGAAAGTCCGTCGTCAAAAGTGTACAAAAAAGTGATCGTTTAATGAAAGAAACATTTTGGACCAAAGATACAGTGCAAATAAGAAAAAAATTATGGAAAATACGTCAGATGTGGCTAAAAGAATATATGGAAATAATTCTTCACCTGATGTGTTAGGAAAGAAGAAAGTGCATCTATTAACGCAGCAAAATATTTGTCATTGAGGAGGGCAACTTTGAAATAAAGTCACACCAGTTCATAAAAAGTGATTTGTCCATTTGGTAAATCATTTGTGCTGGGACTGGGATTAATCCCGAGGGTATTAGAGGCATTTAAATACGCCATTTGGTGTGTAAAGATTATATAATCGTGTAATCAACAGGAGAAGAGTGTGCCAGAATTTTTGACTGTTTTGAACTCGTGGCCTGAGGTGAAGAATTAGAAGGCTAGGTGTCGACACATGAAATGGAACAATTTGCATTTTTTTACAAAAGTCAAAAATTCTGGTACATTCTTCTCCTTTTAATTACACGATTATTTAATCTTTACACACCAAAGGGCGTATTTAAATGCTTCTAATCCCCTCGGGATTAGCTCCAGTCCCCGCACAAATGAATTACCAAATGGGCAAATCAGGAAGTACAAATGAATAAGAAACCCTTAGTGAATTAATTTTTCTCGATAAAAATGTGAAAGCCACTGGCTACTCTACAAATATTAGAAGACCTCTCCAACCCACAGTCAGAATTTTAATGGTTGCTAATGATTGGACCGAAAAAATAGAGTGCTTTTGGTTTTGCTCTAATTCAACATGTGGTTTGTCCAGAAACTCGCGCCATTCCTCCACCGTCCAGTCTGACTCTAAATCAAATATAGCCAACTAAATAAACGATTACGAACTTGTAACGCCAACTCTTCCGAATAAAACGCCTGCACTGTAGGCTAACGATGAACCAAAAACGAATCTCTCCTTCAAATAGCTGTCTTTTTTCGAGTAGAAAGGTGAGGAGAAGAAATTAGAAGAAATGTATGGCAGACAGCAGGAAGAATTTATTTTTACTCTGCCCGAGGTATAAATTCGGCTTAATTTTTTTTTTTTTTTTGCGTTCAGTCACAAAACGCAGTTCCACTACAGCGCATGCGTGAAGTGTAAGCGCATGCGTAGAATGAACCCTAGAGCGCATGGTTTAAAGCAATGGCTGCCTTCGGGACAATTCCAGGCGGAGTGCGCACTCCGATTGCATTGCATTGTGGTAGCGATATTTTCAATATGGCGGTAAAAGCGGTAGAAATGGGCAGAGTTTGACTGAATATTCCGTAAAAGCTAGGCCATTTCTTTTCCCTTTCACTATAGCTAGATATGATTTGATGTATTTTGAACGTGTAGAAGTATTTTCCGTGCGTATTTGTCACGTATTATATCGTTCTCAAGGACAAACGCAAGCAATGTTTTTTAGCATGTAATTTGAGACCGGTTTTCCAAAAGATCAAATTCGTTGTACGTCGTAGTTTGAAGCCTTTCAAAGATTTGTATGGCCACTTTGATCCCTTCTTCAACAGCTCTGACCAAACGCGCTCAAACGCGCTCCAACGGTACAAATGTTTCATGCATTTTAAGTGATGGCGTTTGAGACCATTTTGTGGAGCGAAAAGGCCCATTGTTGCGTTTAGTGTGTTGCCTTAGATAGCGTTACTACTGCAAGGACATTTATCTATCGTGTTGAAAATCTCCTTTCCTATGTGAAGGAAAATTAACTAATCGCAGCGTTGTATGGTAAATCTTCTATCTTGATCACTGAATGAAGG
This sequence comes from Stylophora pistillata, assembly GCF_964205215.1. Lineage (NCBI taxonomy): Eukaryota > Metazoa > Cnidaria > Anthozoa > Scleractinia > Pocilloporidae > Stylophora > Stylophora pistillata. The sequence goes on along the minus strand of NC_142524.1, from coordinate 8,023,080 downwards.
ACAGTTTAATTAGAGCAATGAAAAGAGTCACTTGATCTATGAAAACCTCTACCTACTTTTGCGGACGACACAAAAATATTCAAGGCAATTAAGTCGCCATGCGATTCAAAAGATCTCCAAGAAGACCTCTCTAACCTTGTTTCTTGGTCCAGCTCTGCTGGACTCCCGTTTAACTACAGCAAATGCAAAGCGCAACGTGTCACGAGGAAGGTGAATCCTGTGCGCCATAACTACTGACATGGGCAGAACAGACATCGAAATCACCAAAGTAGAAAAAGACCTGGGCGTACTCGTCACAGACGACTTAACCTGGACGAAGCAAGCTAGCGAACAATGCGCAAAAGCCAACAAACTGCTAGGGTTTATAAGGCGCAACACAAAATTCATCAAGAGTGGCATAGTGAGAAGATCTATATACCTTTCTCTAGTAAGGTCTTATTTTGGTTATGCAACCCAAGTATGGAACCCTCAGTCGAGGAAGATAGAGCGAGTTCAGAGGCGTGCGTCGAAGTTTATCTGGGCTTGCCCTTTCAATGTGAAGAATCTTACAGAAGCAGGCTAATAAAACTGAACTTTCTCCCAATCTCCTACTGGCATGAACTACTGGACATGATTTTCTTTTTTAAAGCAGTAACTGGCTTAGAATATGTAAATTCTGAAGTTCTCCCCCAAATCCGTTCAGCTCGTACCACTAGATCTAATAGCAATCCTAATGTCATTCACTTTCTGCAAAGAAGATGTCAAACAACGACCTTTCAAAGATCGTTTTTCAATAGAACTGTCAGAATTTGGAACTGCCTTGCCAACGATTTGGAACTCTCCTTAAACTTCAATATTAATCGATTCAAGTCTATCCTGTACCAATACTATTTTACCGCTCTATCAAAGTGGTATGACCCTGAGGACGCCAAAACCTGGAAATCAATCTGTCCTTCTTGTAATGTAACCTGTAATTTGTCTGTAAGTGTTCGTTGCTGTTTTTGATCTTGTATTTATAAATATTTTGTAATATCGCTTTTAAATTGGGACCACAGTAATTAGCTGTCGTGGCACCCCTGCCTGTATTTGTTGTAATATTTTTCTTATTGTATATATATGTTCCTATTGATATTTTTGTATGTATATTTTTATTAATATTTTTCTTATTGTATATATATTCAGGCGAAACTAATAAAATAAAATAAAATACCTTGTGTGAGGCGACACGCCGGAAAGGCGGAAAGCAAAAGGCAGTCGACCGTTGAAAGGTGTTGATAGGCCTGTGTGTCTCCTACCATTCGCTAGCGCTTTTAAATCTTCTACCGTCAAAGTTTAGCTCTTATTAGGATAACTCTTGATGACTTTCCTTTGCGATGTGATAGTAAGAGTCGGTTTTGAGGTGTCACTTCCCCATCTGTATGTTCTCGAGGTCTGGCAATGCTGGATGAGATTGTTACAAAAGGCAATATTTTCTTTTGCGTGCGTGCTATTTTCTTTGTTTCAGAGCATACTTCTCTCCTGAAGTTATAACTCCAAAGATACGTTTCTCAAAACCCTCGTATAGGTTTCCTCTATTCTCGAAGGGTATTTTGAAACTCTGTACGTTTTTACTAAACGTGGGGCGCGACAAATTCGTTCTTAGGAGGCGTGGGGCTTCTCCCTTTACAAATCCCGTATTTACGCTCGGTGGAAAAAGTCCGTGTATTACGAGGTCTCTGTCTCTTTAATATGCGTTTGCATGTCAAGGGTTAATTCCCTGTTAAATAAGTCGCGCCTAGGAATATAATTTCTGACTCTGAAATCGTTCATCCCGCCATCAATTGTGAGTGTAACTGTTGCCCTTTGTGTTGAGATTCTTAGGCAGATTGCTGTTTCGAATTCGAATCTTTATAACTTCAGTTGCCTCCTAAAAACGAATTCGTCACGGACGAATGACGGGAGTAGCGCAGGCCCGTCAAACGTTTTAACTTTCGAAGGAACGCCGCAACAGACAGTGAATCCCCATTACATATTATAACATAACCAAAGTAAAGCGCGCGCTCTGATTGGTCAATTTAGCGTCCCCCATTTGCCCATGGGTGTACGCTGCTGACGTGAGCAAATGCAAAGACTATTTTCCGCGCGCGCTTGTTTTTTCTGGTCACGTAAGATTTGTTAAATAAAAGGGAACTCTTTAGCTACAATGTATCAATGTTATGTTATAAAACAAATGGTAAACACCACAGCGTACACTATTGAGTTATGGATGCACTTGGGAGGTTTGCTAAGCACTCAAGAAGCTAGAGTCGCTCTCGGCTATCGCCTCGAGCGACTCTTACGCTTCTTTCGTGCTTAGCAACCTCCCGCGTGCATCCATAACTCAATAGTGTACGCTGTGGTGTTTACCATTTGTTAATTAAAGGCAAATGTAAAGTCACTCAGTACAACGGCAACAAAATCACAACTCACAGCAATCCAGGCATTGCAAGGACATGTCTGGAGTAACAAAAATGAGTCACAAACTATGCCTGCTTACAAAAGAAAAACCTCGAGCGAGAAAAGCACTGAGAAAGGTTAAATAGTTCTAAAGCATGGCACCCTGCAGTATGGTCCTGTATGCCTGGGAGTCTCTGATGTATCGTGTATTGAAGCGCAGGATCCTTAATAAGTCGGTCAACCTTGGTTGGTTATTATCAGTGACCAGTACATGTAGTGACTATCCTTTCAGTGTACGCCAGATGATCATGAACGCAAGTGAAAGTTGCAGATTGCTTAACATTATAAGTAAGTAGAAAGATTGTACCATTGCGTTCTTCTTCGTTTCCTCGGGAAAATTTAAAATGAGTCCCAATAAATTAAGATTTTTGACATGTTGGACTCTCTTGTTGATGCTACTATAGAGAACTGAACAGAAAACCGTGCGAGAGTGTCTCGTTTAGTCACTCAGATCACGCGACTTACTATTTGTTTCCATGACGTCCTAACATCGGTATCGATATCGATATCGAAGAAAAAAGTAAATTTCGTACTCGGTATCGTATCGATTCGAAAAAGCCGTATCGGCCCATCCTCACTTTTCCTTTTACGACCATGATGCAACGCAATCAGAGTGCGTACACCGCCTGGGACAATTCCTTGCTTGATGTACGCGAAAGAAATTCGATGGCTAGTACGCCCAATACATCTACAAAGTCACTCACCGTTCGCGGTAGACCCACACAAAAACTTGTGGAGCGTTTTGGGAACGGGTCGGTCCGCGAACTTTAAGAGATCAATTTACGAGCGATACTTAACGATTGAACCTTCTATCGGGGAATATCAAGCGAAACCTATCTCATATTATGTTTACTTGTAAACACAACCGTGTATTTAGACGTGATCGATAACCCAGTCGAATACTAGAAGCTACTCTGAAACGTCTCAGAAGAAAGGGCTATGGTATTTCGAGGCATAGATTGGACTGGACTGGACTAGTAAAACGAGGACTAGTAAAACGAGGACTAGTAAAACGAGGACTAGTAAAGCGTGGACTAGTAAAGCGCGGAATAGTAAAACGCGGAATTAGCAACAACAACAACAAAAAAAACAATTTCATACGAAGGCGATCACAAGACTTAATGGCGAGCCAATTTAGTGATTGACAATCCCTGTTTGACCTTTAAGCTACAAATGGGTTTGACATGCGCCAGATACAAACCATTTTATAAGTTTAGGCTAAGAAAGAATTTTATTCAGCGCCAGTTCAAAATCCTAAAATACACTTTCGTAGAAACGCAGGAATTCGCTGAATAAAAGTCGCATTAAATCTCCTTGTGTCTAGGTAGAGTCTCATTGACTTCAGCTTTTCGGTGGAAGAAAAACCGATTTACACACGCCATTACAGAAAACAAACAAGCAGACTGACAGCTCCAAAACACATATTTGCATTCACTTACAATTTGACTTTCCGTGACATTTTAAAACGGAACAGAGGTAAATCTTCGAAGATTAATCGTCGTTGGAAATAAAAAATACTTTCCGTAGGATCTCTGTTTTTCTTTTTGCGAGAAAATCGTCCCATGATCATTTAACTCGTGTGTGTTTGTCACACCAGTACTGCTGTTTAGCGTACCGTAATGATTCGATTTAGCGCCCTCCTTCCAGCGTAAGCGCCCCCTTCTGAATAAGCACCCCCTTCGAATGTGTTTTTGTTAATAAGCACCCCTATTCCAATAAGCGCCCTCATTCTAATAAGCGCCCCTGTTCTAATATTACAGCGCCTTCAGAATACGCATCAAACGTGGTTCATCTTCCTTTAATAGCCGACATACCGTACGTAATAATGCATTACAAAAACAGTGGTCTTCGTCTGAGTTTCTCAACTGTTATGTCCATGTGAGTACATAATTCCTTCAAACGAATTATCTTTTCTTCAAATTTTGTGGCGATTGCTCTCCTGGTTGTTCTCGCTGGGAACGCTCCAGGGACAACAAGTCCGTTTTCCAGTCTTCTTGATCCAGTTTCTTTTACCTGTACTTTATATTCTGATGGTGGGCTTTGAGAAATGTGAATATAAGGAAGGAAAGTTCCATCGGCACATGCCTAAAAAGTTTGTTATCAGCTTCAAGGTAAGTCCCAACTGCGTATTCATCGTGTTCTTTAGCTTCTTTACGGTCATCATTCCTGCATGCCAGAGACTCTCCTATGATTGGAGACCACGCCGCTTTGTAAACATGATGACTTTGTATAACAGACGAAAATTCCACTTCACAAACAAACATCGAATTCCAAATCAAGTGATAGTCAGAACGAGCCATAATCGTAGATATTTACCACTGGTAATTTCGCCGCGTAGCTGCTTTCCCGCTTCTTCCTCATAATTTATGTCATTTGCATTGTTCTTACATTCGGTGAATCATTAACAGCTTCAAGCAATGACGTTCACTTGCAATCCTAAACCCATTCTTACACGTACCGTGATCACGTACCGTCATCACTTTACACCAGCTGCGTACTGTGATCACTTTGTGTAAAAACATGGAGACTGATGCTTCCCAGTCTCATGCCGGCAAAAAGGTAAATTCTTATTCAACAGAATTTAAACTAGAAGCCGTACGGTTTGCCGTGGAATGCAATAGTAACTATCAAGCAGCGAAGAAGTTCAATGTGGACCGGAAGAGAATACGAGAGTGGCGAGCAAACCAGAGTAAATTAGAATCTGCTAGTTGCAAGCGAAAGCGACTTGCCGGGGCGGGAAGAAAGCCTTTTGATCTGGATATTGAAGAAGTGTTGTTGGAATGGGTCTACGAACCACGCTCTAGTGGTTTTCGTGTAGCAAGGAAAATGATCAGAAGCAAAGCAAGGTTTCTCCACGAGGAGAAATGCAAGGAAATGGAACTTCCTCCAACATTCACGGCAAGCATTGGGTGGGTGCAGAAGTTCATGACCAGACATGGGTTATGCATACGGCGCAAGAAAACGGAATCCCAAAAGGATCCCGAAAAATTAATTGACAAACTGATCGCATACGTGTTACAAGCAAGACGGCTACGTGTAAAGTTCTCCTATAGTGACAGTGACATTATAGCAATGGACGAAACAGCCGTTTGGCAAGACATGCTTTCCAATACGACTGTTGATTCCATCGGCCACAACACCATAGCCATGAAAACAACTGGTCACTGGAAGACAAAGGTTTCAGTTTGCTTAACAGCGAAAGCAGATGGAACGAAATTGAAGCCTTTTATCCATGGTCTTTCCCGGTGCTAAGAGAGAAACCAAATTACTCAAATGAAGAATTTAAGCTAAATTTGTTGTAGCTTCATCTTCTAATGGGTGGATGAACGAAGAACTGACCCTTGACTGGGTAAGAAGTGTTCTGGGGAAGTTTTCATTCACCCGACGAATCTTGGCGTGGGATTCGTTCAACTGCCACGTGATGGAAAAAGTCAAACAAGAACTACGCACGTCAAAGATAGATCCTTTAATCGTCCCAGGGGGTTGTACGAAATACATTCAAGCGCCCGAGTGGTTTGGAATAAGCCTTTTAAAGCAAATGTCACGGAGAAATATGTTGAATGGATGGCTGGTGAAGCCCACTCTTTCACTGCAGCGGGAAACATGCGTGCTCCAGCCCGGAGAGAGATTATTAAGTGGATCCTTGCGGCGTGGGATAGCTTGGATAAGACAATGATTATCAATTCATTCAAGAGCTGCGCGCTGACCGTTGCAGTTGATGAAACAGAGGACGGACACATTCACTGCTTCAAGGAAAATTAGCCCTGCCGTACAGGTCTACAACGGCACAAGGTTGTTCAACAAGCCATGAGCAATTCACGCGACAAGGATCCTTTCGACGGGATCACAGAATCCGATGTCGAGGATGCGGCACCAGATACCTTGATAATTGACGCAAGTGACACTGAAGTCATCGACATCGATTAGATAAACTCACGAACGTTCAACGTACCGTACATGTATACTTGTTACAGATACGGTATATAAATGAAGAATTCTTTTCAAAGTAACTGAACTTTCAACAATTTGTTACTGTTACAGTTTCTCTTATCGATAGTTATTTTAATATTCAGTTATTAAAGTTATGCTTTAACCATTTGGTTGTTTCTCAAAAACTTAAATAAGCGCCCTGTCTCGAATAAGCGCCCTGTCTCGAATAAGCGCCCTGTCTCGAATAACCGCCCTGTCTCGAATAAGCGCCCTGTCTCGAATAAGCGACCTGTCTCGAATAAGCGACCTGTCTCGAATAAGCGACCTGTCTCGAATAAGCGCCCTGTCTCGAATAAGCGAACTGTCACGACGAGCTTTATACGACTTTGAATTTCTTGACCCCTACCGATTTTGCGCTATTGTGCGCTATTGAATAGCGCAAAGTCAGGAGGGGGTCTGGTTTTTCTTCACGTAGCATCTCTGCGGGGCAAAATTTAATGAAGGATTTTCACAAGAAAGGTGTTGAGAAGTGAGGTTCGGCACATGGCTATCTATCAACAGATTTAATTTGACACGTCAGTCTAGACAACATGAGGTAAGTATCGAGTGCGCTCCGTGGATCACAAAATGTAGAAAATGCATCTTCTCAACGTAAACAAAAATTACGAGACGCCCATATTGAAGTGTGCGTCGTTTCCTTTATGTTGAGCCAAGCAGGAGCACTTTTAGTAAAGAAATCTTTGAGAAAAAGTAAGAATTATGGGTACGAACCTATGAGAGAATTAGTAGCTAGTGCGAACATAGTTCTCAAAGCCATCAATCAATCGATCGATGATACAGCGCGCGATAGTTGCTTTTCTTATCAGAGTAGGAAAACAGTAACTTTGACTCTTAGCAGAGCGTATTATTTCGTGGTTCCTGCTTCTACATTCAACAGTTACCTAAAGCCAGCTGAAAGATGCTACAAATTAACATGCGAGAGGGTCAATGTGGTGAAAAAAAGTTCATTTGAAATTTTTTCACCCAGTAAAAAGGTTCAGCTATTCCTAAACTGGAAAAATATATATATTTTCTAAAACTGGCTTCTTGGCTGGATTGAGGTGCACTGCATTCTGAAGTATTAAGGATAAGGCTTCCATCTCTTATTTTTGTAAACATTATTCGGCATAATTCCCAGACTAAAAGTGTTACTAGCGACACTTAGTCCATGTTGTCCCCCTCTCAACGAGTTCTCCTTCATCGACGTGCTTCTGATTAAGGACCTCTGCCTCTTTATTTATTCGCCTGCGGCGATGTGCGATCCTAGCTTACCTCTTTTCTCTCTATCTTTTCGTCTTTGCTTTTGCTTCTTTATTCGCTCTTTGTGAATTAGCCTCTCCTGTTCGTCGCTTTCGTCTTCTGAAAGAAATCGACAACGCACAAATAACTCGAAGTCAAACGCAACGCAAAGTCGCTAAACACTCGGAAAGTGACTCCTCTTTATTCAGGTATTTCATACGTCAACTTAATTGGAGAAAAATGCTGCTTTTGTGCTCTTTTTAAAGAGCATGTTAAAACTTTAGATATCGCTAAATTGCTGTGGAAACTTGACTGCGAAAGAGAATCACTATTTAGATCTGGGTAGTGGCCTGGAAATAATGGTAAATCTCATTACCTACCGCCGGCTTGAATACACATATCCCTTGTTGTAGCTTTCATATAATGAATCTCCGGTTTAAAACACACGCGTTTGAAACTCATGCCGGAATAGTTGGTTCTTCCGCTCCAAGAACGTGAATGGCTGGACGCGAAAACGGTGCTCACTAACTATGGCAGAAATCTACGTTACAAATTGCCAAATATGCGCGAAACACATGACAACAAGAAGGGCCTTAGAAAAGCATTACAACCAAAAGCATCCTTGTTGTGATACTCCACAGAGTATCATCTTTCCTAACTTGGGAAGTAAGCAGGCTCCAGTAGAGAAGCCACAACTTTTAACTGGAATGGGTATACTTGAAATGGCTGGCAGAAATCATGGAGTGTTTAAACTCTGCACATAACCTTAGAGTTCCTGGTAAGTACTAAGAAAACAAACTTGGATTAAACTCTTCAGACTATTCGTAATGTTACCAGTTATCTTTCTCCAAAGGGTTTTTTTTCTGCACAGTTCCACGTGTTATAAGAGCTTAATTATTTCGTTGGGTCTTTGATCAATTTTACTTCAGACAGCCGCTTTTTATCAGTGTAGCAAAGCAAGCAATGTTACAAGTTCGGCTTTGCTCGAACGAAGTGCATCAGTTTCAAGGCCGGGCTGTATCGACAACGGCTCACATGCCCGCGCCCAGTATTGAAAATTAGAACAAAAAATGGCCAGTTGTCTTGATCCTCTATACCGCATATTTTTACAAACTATAAGTGAACTAGAACCCCGAAACCAGTTATTTGCAATGGTTGTAAGAGTAAGACTTGTGGCCCTCGCTATGCCTTTCCATGTCATGTACTTTTTGTTACCAGGCAACGAACAACACTGGTGTATGTTTTGAGACCAAAAGACGATCAAATAGCGTAATTCAAATGGCGACTGAGGTTATATACGCCCATGAGTACATAACCTCAGGGTTACAAGTCGTCCTGAGGCCATCTTGAAGCACTTCAGTGAGACGAGCGTTACTTTTAGTGTTTCTTAAAAACATTTTTATCATAATATCGTGAAATTTTAATGTATTTTGTACGGTTCTGTGGACTTGACTAATACTTTAAAATTCTTTCGCAGCAAAATGATGCCACTTCACCTTTATAAATGTAAGACTTGACTTTTTTTGGTCATTTACCCAGCAAAGTAGGAAGTGCTACACTTAGTGGAGATAAGGAGTGCAAACACCTGAAGCCACCCATATGAAAGTACAAAACTCTTCGTATGTCCTTTAAAACTTACAACCTTGGTGACGTGGAGCGAGCTCTGTCTGACCAAGTTAAGGTAAAGTTGTGCTTGACAAAATCCTTCATTGGCTCCACAGAAATAACAAACGGTGTTGTTAATCTGTCGGGGCGTGCTGCCCTAGAAGCTGCAAAAAAAATGCAAAATTCCAAGAAAGCCTCTCTGCAGTCACAACTAGTCATAGATGTTGGAGAAGAAACGGAACTACTAGATAATGTGAATTCATATGGTATCCAATTTTTGAGAATTCAACAAATAGAATTATATGGGAAAAGCCCAATCTATACAATATATGAGAATGTAACTAAGAGACAAATATATAGGACTCTTTTGACAACATATCTTTTCTTTTCTTGCTTGCCTGCATGTTAATCTTTCTCAAAGCACTAAGAAATGTCACTCCAAGATTTCCATCACAATAATACACCACCTAGATAGAAACAATATAGGCACTGAATAACATCAAAACCATTATTATAGACATTCATAGTTACTTGTATTGTACTACATACAGTGGATAAACACATACATGTAGATCCCATCAAATGAGACATTCAGTTTTTATTGTGGCTTAATCTTGTTAAGACTGAAATATTTAAGACAACCACTCACAGTAATGATTCAAATACATGTAGTATGAAAAATACTTTTGGGCTCATTAAAGAATAGGTAACAACAATATTCCTTTGCTTGCTCTAAGTAATTGAATAAAGACTGAATTGATCATGTTAAGTTCCTTATAATTTCCACTTTTGTGTGCAATTGAGAACCACATGGAAAAAATTACCATACAGTCATCACTAGATAGATAAGCCAAGCTCCTTTCCTGTTTCAGGCAAGCCAAGCAGCGATCTCAACATTTATTCACTAAAAAAATATGAAAAAAAAGAACCAAAATTGTTCATGTGATCTTACCCTGTTAGTGCCTGGCAATCACCTGTAGAAATTAGACTTCCACAGAGTCCCAGCTTAAAATAGGTGAACCTTTTGTCTGCTCTAGAGAACTAAAGTTCCAAAATTATTGTCCTCTGGTTACAAATTAGGATATTATCAATCAAAATATAGACTTGTTTATGTGTAATTACATTACCATTTTAGTGCCCAAGAAACACCTGAGGGTAAAATTCCCACAGAGTCACAGCTTGAAAAGCCGAGTTCCTCTACTGTTTCAGGCAGGCCCAACAGTGATATCAACAGTTTTTCATGCTCTAAAAACTCATTTCAAAAATGGTTCAAGTAAAATTGATAACATTTTAGTGCCCTAGAAACACCTGAGGATAAATTTCCCACAGAGTCACAGCTTGAAAAGCCAGGTTCCTCTGCTGTTTCAGGCAGGCCAAACAGTGATACCAACAGTCTTTTACTCGACACAAATTAAATTCAATAATGGCTCATGTGAAATTAATAACACTTTAGTGCCCAAGAAACACCTGGGGATAAATTTCCCACAGAGTCACAGCCTGAAAAGCTTGTTTCCTCTGCTGTTTCAGGCAGGCCAAATGGTGATACCAACAATCTTTTACTTACTACAAACTAATTCCTATAGTTTGAAAGGGAAATTTTACCATTTTAGTGCCCAAGGAACACAGAGCTGCAGTTTGAAAATCACAGTTCCTCTGCTGTTCCAGGCATGTCAAACACTTACCAAAGTTTCCAGTTCAAATATTTTGTTCCCAAAAAGCACCTGGAGATGTCATTTCTCACAGAGTCACAGCTTAAAAAAGCCAAATTTCTCTGTTTCTTCAGGAAGGCCAGACAGTAACTGAAATTGAAAAGGACAATTATTAACACTGACAGTGAATTATTTGAATGGTGCAAAAGTAGTAGCTACATGTAGTGGCCCATTCCGTAGAAAAGAAAAAAAAAACTCAAAAAGAAGCCCATTTAATGATCTGAATCATTAACTGCTCTCTGTCAACTATTCAATAGTTTACTTGCTCAAGTTATCTTTTGGATCAGACATAATTTCTTGATTAAGGTTTTGACTTCAAATAGTATCCACATGTATCCATCCAAAGAGGAAGGCTGTTAAGAATACAAAGGGGAATGGTATCTCAAATGCTAAAATTGGTAAAGGAACAAAGTGGATATTCCAAGGGGTAGGTGGCTCACACCAAAAACCTTCTGAAGGGGATATAGGAATGCCTGTTTTCTAGAAACATTGACACTGCTTAGCCTCAAGTTTTGTTTGTTTAGTTTTTGTTTTTGTTTTTTTTGGGGGGGAAAAAGTGTTCAAATTACCCTTAATGTATGTCATAACAAACAGAGTTCAACACTGAGTCCATGTCCAGCTAGCACAAAATTTTCTTCATTAACTTTTTCAAGAAGCATGTATAGTCAAATGTAACTAAGAAAAAAATAAAAGTAAAATGATAATTTACAAAAATTAATTTTAATAAAATATGACCCAAACCTGAAAAGGTTAATTTAAAGTAATTTTGTTATGTAAAGCATAATCCAATCTGAAATGCAACCTTTAAAGTTAGCTTTGTAATGTTTGCCATCAACAGTGAAGCCTTCTTTCAGAACTTTATTCTCCTCATTTAGCCAAACAATCAACTTCTTTGTGATAGCTAAATCAATTGGAACAATTCCAATTCTCTCCCTGCAGTACAAACAAACAGTGTTATCATTATCAGCAGCAGCATCATGCAGTACATGTGTGTGCACAAATTGAAGGTGGATTTAAATGTTCATCTTAGATTCAGCCATTTAGATAACCCAAATATTTTCCTTACCAGTAAGAGGTCTTCCAGCTCGTTTCATGAATAAACGAGGTCCTATCGATTTATCCAACCTCAGCAGATCTTTAGGCGGTCGCTTTATATCTGAAAAGAGACAGGCGCGACCACTGTGTCGGCTATACCTTAGCAGGCGTAGATAGTGGCGTCTCCAATCCAAGCGATCCAAGCTGTCTTGAGCTGCCGCGAAAATTCGATCTTCCAGCCATTTCCGAGTCAAACTGGTGAAAATTTAATAATTCCCTCACCAACCTAAATTGATCTGAAGCAACCACTAGCTATTCAACGAGATTTTTTCGTCGTAACGCTCTTCTAATTATTCTGAAGAGGGCTGAAACATTAACAGTGTCCTTCTTTAGCGACGAACCAAACCACGGTGGGTCGACTTGTCCACCATTTCCATCCACCAGATCGCGGACGCATACTTCTGCAATGTCCTCAATCACTCCTCGTGAACTCTCTTGATTTACAAAACCAGTCGTTTGATACAGTGTACCAAGTTTTGCCTGGATCTAGCGACAGTCCGAAAATTCGGCGAAGAGGATATAGCTTCGCCGCCATATCTCGTTCCCGCCAATTTTTGTATTACGCGCGACGAAGCACTTTGTTATATATTAAGTGTCATTAGAGTCGACAACAAACCATTTATGGATACATGATCTGGTTTTCATTTGTACAGCGCACTCAAGATATACTTAGCACCTTCATTCACCCACCGCAAACTGTGCAGTCATGACAGATCTGTAATTTTGCTAATTCGATTTTCTTGACTACCCTGGAAATTAGAACCCATACCCAGCTGTTTCAAAGTCGCATAAAGCTCGTCATGCCAATAAGCGACCTGTCTCGAATAAGCGACCTGTCTCGAATAAGCGACCTGTCTCGAATAAGCGACCTGTCTCGAATAAGCGACCTGTCTCGAATAAGCGACCTGTCTCGAATAAGCGCCCTGTCTCGAATAAGCGACCTGTCTCGAATAAGCGACCTGTCTCGAATAAGCGCCCTGTCTCGAATAAGCGACCTGTCTCGAATAAGCGACCTGTCTCGAATGAGCGACCTGTCTCGAATAAGCGCCCTCCCTTGAGGTACCAAAAGTAAATAAGCGTCCCGGGCGCTAAATCGAATCATTACGGTATGCTTCCTTCCTCTTTAATTGACAGGCGTCACATCGTGACAGTTACTTATCAGAAAAATGTTTCAAAATTTGCTTGGAAGCCTTTAATTACCTGTACAAATAAAAATGTTTCGGCGAAAGCTTTCTCTTTAATTTGAATAACGTTTGTTTTCTTTAGAACTCACTCGCTATCAAATTGTTAAGTTAAAGGAAGATTTTCCCGTAATTAAACTCGTAATTGTAGCCCTAAATCATTCGGGTTCTTTTGGCAATCATTTTTTTTTAAGTGTTAGAAAAAAATAAAAATGTTATTCACCAGCATAGGTCGGTCCGTATTGGGGAAAACTGTGCCCTCAGTCTTGAGTACTGCCCGAGGCCGTAGGCCGAGGGCAGTATCCAATACCTCAGGCACAGTTTTTCCCAAAACGGACCGACCTATGCTGGTGAATAACATAATTTTTATATGTATTGAGCGGCGGTCCCTTATTTTGCTACAGGAAACGGAGATGGGTCCGTTGACCTTTGATCTCATCAAAGATTCGCACCAAAATATACGCTAAATTACAATATAAGTCTCATTTGTAGATTTGCATTGTCCGTCACTATTAGCAGTTATGAAACCTCTTATTTCGAGGAGACCGTTAATTGTTATTGATGTCGTTGAATTGTTCAGAGATTTGTGTAGCATCTCGGATTGTTAGAAAACGAAAATTCTCGGCTCGCGTCTCCAAAGTTATGCAGTTTTTGTTGGTATGACCCACAATACAATCACGTTAATTTCTGGATACAAATATTTACTCGCCATTAAGTCTTGTGCCTTTGTATGAATCTTTATTGTTATATCCGTGACCGTTTAGTTTTATTCGATTTACAAACATGAAAAAACGTGAAAAAAATTATTCAACTGGCTGCTAAATGATTCGATGCAACAAGATTAGGATTTTGAACTGGTGCTGAATAAAATTCTTTTTGAGCCTAAACTCATAAAATCGTTTGTATCTGGCGCATGTCAAACCTATTTGTAGCTTAAATGTCAAACAGGGATTGTCGCTCACCAAATTGGCTCGCCACTAAGTCTTGTGATCGCCTTCGTATGAAATTGTTTTTTGTTGTTGTTGTTGTTGTTGTTGTTGTTAAGTCCGCGTTTTACTAGTCAGCGTTTTACTAGTCAGCGTTTTACTAGTCAGCGTTTTACTAGTCAGCGTTTTACTAGTCAGCGTTTTACTAGTCAGCGTTTTACTAGTCAGCGTTTTACTAGTCAGCGTTTTATTAGTCCGCGTTTTACTAGTCCGCTTTTTCTAGTCCGCGTTTTACTAGTCCGCGTTTTACTAGTCCTCGTTTTACTAGTCCTCGTTTTACTAGTCCTCGTTTTACTAGTCCTCGTTTTACTAGTCCTCGTTTTACTAGTCCAGTCCAGTCCAGTCCTGTCCAGTCCAGTCTGCGAAATACCATATGCCTAGCAAAGTTACAAAGAATGTTTGCAAGCTTAATACGAAGAGGGCAAGATTAAATAAAGTTCCACAACATGAGAAGAAGTATTTGTTGAATTGTTCTGTGAGGTTATATCAAGGGATAATTGAATTAAAGTATAGAGCAAGTCGGTATTTATCAGTGTTTTCATGTAATAAACCCATGTGTCTTTATCAGAGTCAGACACACGCATCAAATTATTGTAAATTACAACTGAGTTCAGATGTGGAGAAAAACCCTGGTCCTACTCAATTGAACATTGACCGTAGCAAAACAATAACGGCACCATATAGCCAAGCTAAAGAGTTGGTATTTGTACAAAATTCAGGACAACAATGTGTTGCAATGAGTTTTTGCTCTTTGACTTACAATAACAAACAAGGAATCAATTCTGTTAATGATCTCGTGTCAATAATGAATATTGGAAATCAGTTGAATTCAAGTTTGTCTCAGTTAACCAGACAGTCATTTTTAATGCAGACAGAATTAATCACACTTTTAAATGTGTTCGAGACTGACTATGAACTTTAATACAGTGACAGCTACACTGGTACTGTTCATCAAGAAGCTGCAATAGAAGGATATCAGTACTGCACCTCCTTAGATAGAGCCTTTTAATCACTTATGTCCGAAAATTTCAACAATTTTGTCTTGACAATAGGGTGTACTGCAGTTGCTATCTATTGTAAAGGTAACATGGGCTTGAAAATATTCTATTCTCATGCAATGGATATTTATGGTAGGAGCCATCCCCAAGTTACTTTTGTGCTGCTTGAAGTATCATCACTGAATAGCTTAGTACATTATTTTCAGAGTATACATAACAATGATATAATTGTTTGAGTTGAAAGGGGTTAAAATTTATAAAGTTCAAAATGGTACCCTTTTTCAGAGTCATGCCTGTGAAACCAGAAAGTTTAATGTGAGTTGTGCTGTGGCTGTCTATTCACTCTGCTACTCCATAATAAAATCATGTAGTTATTGGAATTGAAACACCTTATCTAATATTATTCAGTATGGCAAAAGATTATATGAAAATTTATCTTTAAACAAGTATTTACCATCTCAGTTTTTTGCATGTATATATATTGTTTTCTCCATGTGCATAGCTTTTATTCTTTTATTAATATCTTTTGTGTCAAATTTTGATTGTGTATAGTAGGTCCACATCAGCCCTTCAGCTGCCAAACAGTCTCAACCTACTTATCAAATCAAAGTTTACCTTACCTTACCTTACCTAGATGATTTGCCAAAAACTGTTGATGTTTGTGGAACTGAACTAAGTTTAGGGCAGATCCTAAAAGTGATTACAGTGAAGAAATATTGTCTGGTTCAGTTGACAGCAAATCAATTCTCGAAAATCTTGTAAGAAATAATAGTGAATGCATAGGGTTTTGATGTTGTTTTCAGTTTCTTGAATGACATATCTTTAAACCCACAAAAAGGTCAAAATATGTGTATTCCCTCTTGGTATTTAATGAAAGTCAAATGCCCCTAATTGAATTTAGTAAAACTGTAAATAGCACTGCTTCTCTTGTTGTGGCCATCCAGCAATATTCAATATTAAGAGATTTTCTCTTAAAACAATATGAATTATTGAACAGTAATATTGCTTCAATCTACTGACTTCTGACAACTCCCCTTGGGTGAACATTTGGCAACAAACTGTGACTCGGTACCAATAATAGATAAAAAATCCCCTCCTCCTTGTAGTTAAAGACAAATACATCACCTATTCAGGGTTCGTAAAAGCCTTGAAAGTCCTTGAAGATGCTTGAATTTAAAATGAAAAACTCAAGGCCTTGAAAGTACTTGAATTTGAGGACTAGAGCTTGATTTTTGCAATGCTTTTTCTTTAGCAATTTTCAAGTTGAAAATTACAGTATACTTTCATGGAAAAGCTGAGAAATAATATTAAATAATTTCAAAATTGCTTATGCAAACCTAAGGATGGCAATATGGCAGTCCCCTAAAGATAACTCCAGATGTGCGATATTGAAAGCCCGAGCGAGTTCACGCAGCTATGCGTCTAGTTATTAATGGAAGTGGTGGACCATACTGATGGAGCTTTTCCGGTTTGTTAAGCATGAAGGGACTTGATTTATTTTGTACCCGCTGGACAGAAAGCCATCTTGACTCATCGAATGCACGTAATATTATTTATTTATTTATTTATTTATTTATTTATTTATGCGTCTAGTTATTAATGGAAGTGGTGGACCATACTGATGGAGCTTTTCCGGTTTGTTAAGCATGAAGGGACTTGATTTATTTTGTACCCGCTGGACAGAAAGCCATCTTGACTCATCGAATGCACGTAATATTATTTATTTATTTATTTATTTAACTTTATTCAGGCACGGGTAAACATCAGAACTTAAAGTAAATACGAAAATTACATTTTAATTACATTGTTAAGATACTAATCTGCATATAATTAAATTTAATAACAACAAAATAAAAACAATAACAAAGTGCCTGCTTTCCAGGAATGCTGTGTGATCAATTAACTCATTTATTATTAAAAAGGAAACCCTTGCAGCCGGATTTAAAACTAGCAAGAGTTTGTGCTTGCCGCAGATTGGTTGGTAAGCTGTTCTACATCACCGCACCACTATAGCTGAAACTGTTTTTTAGAAAATTGGTGCGGGGGTGTGGAACAGCTAGTTTGCACTCACAATTCCTAAAAGAGTAGGTAGATGTTGCACTGCGATCAGTAAACGTTGTAGTAATAACCTTGAAGCGCATTTCATTAGCTTTTCCAGCAAGTCTGCTGTGATCCATCAATATCCTGGGTGCAGAGGCATTAATTAATTCTTATTAACCGAGCGGGAGGTCTGTATGGGAGAATCTTGACCAAGATCGCCAGTACAGACCGAACGCAGTGAGGTCTGTACCAGCGACCAAGGTCAAGATTCTCCCATACAGACCGACCTAGCTCGGTTAATAAGATGTTTATTATTTGGCTGTGTCTTATATGCCAATTTTTTATATTGTTTGTACCTTTTTTTCTAGATCGATCTAGATGCCGGTCTAGATGGGAAAATCCAGACCGCTTTCAATATTGATTTCAGCCAATCAAATTCGTGAATTCGGTAGTTCCCAGTCCTTGTGAGACACAGCTGTATAATAATAGGGTAAAATGTCCAGTACAAAGACGACCTTCCAGGGCTTAACATGCACCTTATCATAAGGAGTCCAGCGAGCTGACCGCTTTTTTCTCGTGTTTTCCACTGCCAAAAGCGACGATTAAGGATAAATGAAGTTCCCACATAGTTTAGCTTTGAGATAGGACTAATGCGTTTCCAGAGTGCAGACTCGGCAAATATTTTCGCCATTAGAGTAAGATGCCATTAGATACGACTTCAAATTATAGTTTTTAGTTCAATTGTCGCACAGGAAAAAATAGCATATACAGTCTCTTCAGAGTTGAATCACGCAGCCGTGCCGTGCAAATGCATGTTAAGCAGCGTTGTGTCCATATAACTGTGTCCAATTTTAAAGAGTTTGTTTTGTTCGTACTTTTTCCAAGTCTCAGTTTAAAATGTCTTTTAATATCTTCCATAGTAAATCAAAAAATTACATTACTCTGAATTGAAGCCAAACCGGATTATGTCTTGCCTTGACATCTGCTCAGCGATAATATTTATAGTGATAATAATTTCAGTGATATTATTTATCAACAGGTTCCTCGAGCCACAGGTTTTACTTTCCCAAATTGCGGAACTTTGTTTCACTTCCCCTCTTTGTTTTTCTCAGTTATTGTTTTTCCCTAAAGTGTCTTGTTTTTAGATTTTGTTCAGCCGCTTTTTAATCCATTTGCGTCAAAACCAGTCGTTTTCAAAACCAGTCGTTTTAAGAATAGTTTTATCATTTCCTCATGTATTAAAGCGAACTCATTTTAGCTTTCCTTTTTTTAGCCGATTGAACGCTTTTTAATAACTAAGTAGTTAATATCTAAATTAGTTTAATTTTACTATCTCTATTATGCGAGTAAATACGCAATTCAGTTTTTTAACTGCTATGTATTCATGAATATATAAATAAACTTCAAACTTCAAACTTCAAAATATGCTCGATTCCTTTGTTTTATGCTTCAACAATGTTCCGTGTTGCGTCTGGTTAAGTTCTGTAATAGAGTGGTTAAGCATCAAGTTTAAGGCAGATGGCTAACACAAACTGAAAATAATGAACTGTTCTTGCCCTCTACTTTCAGCAGTTTGTACACTTAAGTGAAAATATTAGAATTGTGAACTTGAAATTAGTTTCAATTTTCCGACTGTGTTGGTTCAGAAATCGATAAAGAAAAAAAACAGGATAACCCAACTAATTTTTTCTGTTTGCTGTTAATTTTTTAAAACATCCTTCTTCATTTTACTTTGAGAGAAATCTTTCGTTTGATTAAAGTTGTAATCGTCGCTTTGAGAAAGTTTAGTTTACTCGTTGTTTTGGATCCATCACAACATTTCATTGTGAATCAGTCATATACCTTAGTAACTGTAGCAAATTGCAAACCAAAGCTGTCACAACAGCAGCTGGGCTGCAACGGGTTAAGATATTTTGAGAACGATACAGCTGAGCAGCAAGAGCCCCCCTTGTTAAATTGACTGCAAACTGAAACATAAGAAAGGTGTACTACATCAATGGGAGTCGATATTCTCTGAATTCAGCAGGTGTGTCGGACGCACCGATACAAATGATTCCTTGTCAATCATTCTGTGCGTTGGTTCTAACCGCTTTACTTATCCCTGCATTCAGGCGTTGTTTCGAAACGCTATGGTCAGCGGCCAAATATCCCTACATCGGTCTTCATAACATACTCCCTTCTAGAGTTTATTCTCTTTATTTTGTGTTTTGAACTGATCTACTAAAGTATAATGATCTATTACTCCGTGATGAATACATCTGGGATACATTCTTGATTCACTCCTTAGCTTTTCTGTGTTCTTATTGTGGAGCAAGCATCGTTTTCATTACTCTTTGTTTATGCTCAGCTCGGCACATGCTACACGTGTTTGCCTGCCAAACTATCGCTATCCACTCGCCGCATGTCATTAGTCGATTGAAATGCTCGCACCGCATGTTTGCCGACTTGTTTTAGTTTTGTTTCAAAACACCCGACATTGATATTGGCGACCACTGATCGTCGCTTTGAAGAAAAGCCCACACCCTTCTTAACGACTTAGACCACTTAAGCAAAGCGTAAACACGTTGTATGCTCAAACAGTCATTTACAATCAAAGTAATTATGAATCGCATCTGCCCGACCAATAGCTAGCTTTTCATCGCTCTGTGTTAAAAACAGAAATCCTAAAAAGCATGGCCAAGCTCTCAAGGAGTTTAGTACTTTGTTTTGTTCACAACTATTTTCGGCGCAGAAAACAGCTGATTTGCGGGTATTCTCTGGTGGCACAATTGTCTTCTCAATTCGGGAATACACTCTCATTCTGCGCTTCGAGCTCATCGCCGATTATTCATCATCGGTATTCCTTAGCTTCCGTTAATTTTACCGCGCACTAACAAATTAAAGTTTCTGTATTTGTCTGGTGGCCGGCTTCTTAAATGATCCGAGTTTCTCGGCGACAACGTTAAGAAATTACCATTTCCATTTGCCGCGGCCGCCAAGCACACCATCTCCACAGTTTTCCCACGCTCTCTCTAATTGAACTCTCGTTTATTCAGGAGCAGAAAGTTACTTTATGAAAACGTAAGGCGGGTAATGTTTCTTTTTTCCTTTTCTTCTTTCTTCTTTGGTGCGCAGTGCGTTGCCCAAGCACCTGTACGCTGTTAAGGAACTTGTGGCTGGCCATTGTTCAGAGCAATTTTAATAAACACCGATGCTAAGAATGAATAGTTATATAGTTGTACGTGGTTATGTCTTTTGTTAAGCCTCTTTCGGCAGAACATTGGTTGCTAGCATGTATTCATTGATCAAACTTGATCAATTCACATGCTCGGTGTTTTTTCTTTGAACTTTCTGCTGGTTCTCAAAACTCCGGCATTCGTCATTGAACAAGTTTTCAAGTAATTCCTTAGAGAAGCTGTGTCTAAAGCTTGTATTGTTTTTGCTCCAGCATTCCACGTGAGTGCGTTGTTGTAGTTTTTCAACAAAAAGTTGTTCCAAATTCTCGAAAGTTGTTTATTGATTCCGCGACACCTGCGTTGACTTGTTAATTCCCATTCAGCGATTAGTTTTTTTATTTGCTAAGGTTTTGTTCTGAAATTTCTCCACAGCCCGCAGGGTTAATCTGACTGATGATTATACCACTAGCTTGCAGTTATCTTAGAGGAAAAACTGAACGCCAAAGTGGTTAGTTGCGGTTTAGTTTAATTCAATTTGCTAAGCCTAAGGGTGTTCCCATGTGATCTTCAGCTTTGATTAGTTCAAATTAAAAATGGTTTTCTCCTGAAAACGCCTGTTTTTCCCCTTTTCGCGGTTACGCGGCTGTTGATAAACAGTCCTTGTGGTTGGAGAGCGACATGAGTCCATCGTGTTTTCAAACAACGCTCTCTTTGTTTATTCAGCTTCACAAACATGAAAAACTTTACGGTGGGACAACGTCCATATTCGATTTTTTAAAGCCATGTTTATAAGCGTATTGAACACATGCTTCTGTTCTCAGTAGAGCTCAAAGGTATATAACCCAGTAAGGAGCATTTTTTCTTTTCTATCTTACCCCGGTGTAACACAAAAATTTTCTTTGGGAAGTTTTGTTTTCAAAGACTTTGCAGACCGGTTAGTATTAAGTGAAAATATCACCTTTAATTGGCAAAAGCTAGAGAGTTCTAAATCTGGATATTACACCGACATTTCATCGCTGCTAAAACCCACCCACAGTGCAAGCGAGGCTTACACTGATGGCTAAAACACAATTTTATTTCCTCGATGTTTCTCTTTTCACCACCGTTTAACGAAGACCGATTTATGGGTCAAGATCATCTGCAGTCAATATTCCTCACAGGTGTCTCATCTGGTTGAAAGATTGTTAAACACTAAAGGCAAGTGCCGTACTGGTGGAATTTTGTTGTTTTCATTTGACCCCCTGTGTTTTCTGAATGGTGCTTTTTATGATCCGGTATGTTTTGCCCTTTTAAGCATTTCAACGCCTTGCACATGTTGCAGAAACGTAAGGTTTTCCTTTCATGGTATGCGTACGCTAGTGTCAACGAGATCAATCAGGGATTTACATAACAATACATGAAGACATTTAAACTGGAAACTCCATTCAACAAGCCCTGTGATTTATAGCCAAATTTTCATTGTTGAAAAGAATGCCACTGACAACGAAGTTGCTATCGAGTTGACACGCAGTGAATTGAACAGTAATAATGAAATTCTCCCGTTTTAAACTTCTTTGGGTAGAACACAGTAAAATTATCTACACATGGCGCCAACAACGTTTTAAGTGACGATTCAATGGAATTTCATTGATGACTGAGACATGTGTTAAACCTGTATGGTAACAAAGCGACTCCCGCCAAAAATACTGGGTGCGTAAGGCCAGTGCCAGTTCCATCACATGTGTGAAACGTGCGCCCACGAGGTTTTTACCGCCAAAAATAAAGCGATGTTTAACAAGATAGCGTGTCCAATCATTCATGAATATTTACGCCTTTGTTTGTACTGTGGGTTCTTTTTGATGGTCTATTATGTGCACCATTCTGGCCACGCGAGTTGTTCACCCTTTCCTTTTTCAGTTTTCTTGGGCATAAAAATCGCGAAAAATGCTAAAGGAAGTGGCCGAGTGTTTGTTTGTGACGCTGTAACGGTCCTATGATTTCAGTCCCGACCTTAATAATCACACTGCCCTTGTCAACGCATGTTTTCAGACGACCGTTGACTTTTAATTAATTGGCAAACTTTAGTGAATTGTTTATCGTCGGCACACGCACCAGATCACTTGAGCTCAAACATTGTTCGATAAGCTTCAGCTGAACACGAGAATTAACTTTCAGGAGTGGTTTTCTGTCAAAATTAAACAGCCGTTCTCTGATTTAGCACACGACTTTCTTAAACAAGGGCTGATCGAGCGGCTCATGAGATTAAGCGACCTAGCGTGCAATAGTTATTGTTTTGAAAGAAATCTTGTCTGAACAAGCTATCCGAGACAATAGGAAGGTGCTGCTTAATTAGAATAATAGAAATAGTTGGTTAAACAGTATTAAGCGAGAGCGTGGTCTTAGGCCACGAGCACGTGTGTTGAAGGTTTCTTTTGACAAGCACAAAGCGTGGTAAACTGTTAACCAATATAGATACATCGTTGGTATTGTTCTTTTGACTTTTTGACTTTTGTTTGAATCGTGTAGGTGTAAAATAACTGCGTACCGCACGAGTCGTATGAAATCAATGCACAAGTCCAGGCTTGCTTAATCCTATACTGTTAGCAGAGCGGATTTTAGTCAACGATAGAAAAGTTTCAACTCAGTAGTATACTTCGGCAACTTTCTTTTTAAAAACACACTTCAAAATAACAGCATCACTAAAACGCGTGTGAAAAGTTATTTTGAATTAGATTTTCGCACTTATTCTTTACAATTCAAATCTTTGTTGAAAGTTTCCACATTTCTACGGTGGTTTTAAATAATTATTGAATAGAATCCGTGGAAATCAATTACTTTTCCACTCAAATTGAGTTCATTTTTGTGGTCTATACCCAAAGTAACTTCCATTTTAGCCACTTCAGCTTTAAGTCCAAAATGTGATTTCTCACTGGTAATTTGCATAGTTTAATAGGAATGTTTACTTTGAGAAATAGGCGTCAAGCAAACGGTTTGTAAAGCATCTAAAACTTGACTGAGAAATTTGATTTTGATGTTAGATTCGTTTTCTAGTACACAGTTAATGAGCCGTAGAGGCATTTCTAAAAGAAACTAATGCTACAGGGTCAAACCACACCGTAATCTCATTACGTAACTGAGAGCTAATAAACTTAAACGAACGAACTCATAAAATTGAACGAAAGATTTATCCGTGTGAATAACAATACTCAGATTATGAAGTGTCAGTGAGTATAAAATGCGAGCTTAAAAATCTTGAAAATCGTTATTAAAAGGAAAAGTTTCAAAAACAGGCTTAAAAGTACTGATTTCAACTTGTTATGGTTACCTTTAATTGTCCTAAACGTTAGGAAAGGAAGCGGCTACTGGTTAAAAATGTGTCTTCTTTCTTTATAACAGCTGAAAATGGACATTAGAGTACACTGAAAAGGTTAGGAACGATAATGTTTTCTTGATATTAAAGCAAAGAAATTTTGAGGCAGAAAATTAAACCTGGCAGGATGAACTGAAAAGAACAATGTTGTAAGAAGGGGAGAATAATTTAGCTACATATCTTAGAAAGCGTAAAAAAGACGGTTCACAATCACTGCAGCTGCTTCGCTTAAGCGCGTAAAGCCGTGTGACGGACATTGTCTTGAGAAAGAATAATTGAGACTCGCCTGGAGGTAGGGCGCTCTTGAAAAACGAATTTTACTTATGAAATGCCGTTTAGTAAAAAAGGAAATTTAACCACGAAAGCGAACATTCAACAATTATCAAGGGTAACAACATTTGAAATTCAGCCTGGCTATGGAAATTCAAGTCATTCTTTGTTCGCGTGGAATAGGCTTTAACGCCGGAAAATTGACAAAACAAATATATTGCTCTCCCTGATTTGGTAAATCTAATTTGGCGTCCATGTTAAAGGGACAAAAAATTAAAAAAAAAAAAACGTCGCAACGAAACCTCTTGAAGGTTTATCCATTAAGTACAGTTCATTATGCGCACGCGAATTGAAAATTTTTGCCCAGTAACATGTTCTTTGAATTCAAGCTACCTTAAAACCGTCTGAAAAGATCGCTAAGTTCGTCGATTTCGCCATTTCTTTGAAGAGATATTTTTGAATGGTGTCTCTCTTTCGTGTTCCCTTTAAATAATGTTTTGATCCGTGAAAATGTAATGTAACATGTTGCAAAGTCGCGTGGCATTGTCGCGTGTCTACAAACACCCCTCGTGATTGTTTTCTTAAAAGCCAAACTAAAGTGGTGCGGTCGCCAGTCCTTAATCTAAAATAAATTCACTTGAATTAAACAAAAAAATGTGGATTCTTTAGCAATTAATTCCCAACCTTTCAGTGTTTGCGATAAATGGGCGGTGCTTCTATTTTAGCTGTCGCAAACCGACGCCTAACTTCGATATTTTAAATTAATTATATTTGCTTGAAAACGAGAAGAGAGCTTTTTGGAAGTTTTGAAGGTAAACGCTTTCAGATACGCAGCTTTTATGTCGCCATAAGAATTGGAAAAACGCCCTCGCGATAAGACTTATGCCTAATCACTTCCCTTAAGTAAAATATCACTCGCAAACGTACACGACTAGATTACATTTTTCCCGTCTGTCCCTACGTCAATGGTAAAAGAGGTTATCTAGCGTGGTCAATGTGAATGCTGTCTTTTTTCCCGAGTAAACAACTTTCCGTGATATTATTCCTTGTTGCTATACGGGCATTTGACGTGTTGAGATATACACTGCCATTTTTCTATTTTCCCCTTCTTTTAATTTCTTGGCCGAATTGTGTCGAGTTTCATTTGTTAAAATGCAAATGCGAACAGCTGTTTTTCACCTAGCTCTCTTTGAATGTGTGTGTGTGTGTGTGTGTGTGTGTGTGTGTGTGTGTGTGTGTGTGCGTTCTGATAATTAGAATAACAAAACCTTGCTTCGTTTGTAAGCATTTGTAGAAAAACTCAATTAACGCGACTTGGAGTAGCCTATCCCGTTATCGTAATGGATTCTTTAGAATATATTGTACGATTGTGGGAACTTTTGGCACGTTCAGCCAGCACGGAAAAACGTCTTGAATCCATGGGCTTAAAAACTCATTTTATTAGTGACGTTGTGTCAAATCATTTCCTAAGACGAAATCGTTCAACGAAGTGTCTTTTGTAATTACTTTTTGCAGTGGCAATACATTTTTTTCCGATCACATCGGGAACAAATGTTTAACTCATTCGATTATATGCGGGAATGATCTCGTTTTTAATCTCAGAACGAAGTTTCCTTTCCTATTATTTAATCTTAAGTGGAATCGTTTTTATAAAGTAAACTCTTTGTATTTTAATCTTTCTATGTTAACGCCGTTTTAAGCTCTTAGCGCAGTCCAACACTCGTCGGTAAAACAAAAATTCTCGCCTCGCAGAAGAAAAAATAACAATCACATTCTCTAAAGCGTCCTACGCATTCTTGAACTTTGGTCGGGTTTTCCTTCAACAGATTACCGATCGCCGACTTAATTCTCTGTTCTATTTACACTTAGCTTTTTGTTCATTAAAATTTCCAGAACATATTTATCCATTTCAAAACTCCGATTGAGCGCGCGCCTGAAAGATCAAACCTCGAGTTACTATTCTTCGGCGCAATAAGATTGATTCATTGATCCGGCTTTTTGGCGTCAACTCCCGTCGAAATTGTTCTATTATGGTCTGATTTAAACCGTGAGAGAAGCGATCAAACGCACAGATGATGCCATAGACATGTTAATTCTTGGCAAAGTGTCTTGAGAAATGTACAATAAATTCTTTAATTATTCTCTTTCGAAATTGTATTCATGTATTCAAGATTACACCTGCCTCTGGATCGCAATGCTTTTCTAATTA
The DNA here is from genome assembly GCF_964205215.1 of Stylophora pistillata. Taxonomy (NCBI): domain Eukaryota; kingdom Metazoa; phylum Cnidaria; class Anthozoa; order Scleractinia; family Pocilloporidae; genus Stylophora; species Stylophora pistillata. The sequence goes on along the minus strand of NC_142524.1, from coordinate 7,996,821 downwards.
TCTGCCAAGGCCGACGTTCAATTCTAAGTCGAGTGAGTTTTCCTAAATTATTTATCTTACACCTTTAAATGCCTTCTTGCGCTCCGATGCTCTTTTCTCGCGAAAGCTGGCTATTTGCGAGAGGAGCGCGATGGATAGGCAGCGCTCTTGAAAACAAAGTCTCTTCGATCGAGTACCTTTGTTTTAGTGCGAATATTTCCTGCCTCTTTTCTATTGACAAGCGAAGTGTCTGAACTACGTGCATGCTTTGATAAGCGCCTGCAACAATTTAGCGCGTCTCCATTGTGTATAGAACTGAAAAAAGCAAACTGAAATTGTTTTGCTGCGGTAGTCCGAGCGACCGTAATGAAGCCGGGACAATTCTTTTGGAAAGCTTTTGAAATCTTTTGACCAATCTTGAGAGCGCTCTGTATTGTTTCAGGAAAGAACATCCGCACGAGCCGATAGATTTGGAGATTGAAAACGCTGCGAGGACAGTTTGTCAATGGGCTTAATTGCACTGGGTTAGAGTTATACAAAGCTTGGAAAAGATGTTTACCTTGTTTAAATGGAACCCTGAGTAATTTTTTTAACCTCGGAAAGGCATGTTGAGGGGATTGAAAACAAAAATTCCAGCTAACGCCAAATGAATTTTCTTTCGGAGTAAAAGAAACCACGATATTTCAGCGCGAAAATTTTATGGGGCGTTAAAAAGAACCAAGAAAAAAAGTCGTAACGAAGGACGAAATGGAGAATAGAGTTCTAAGCGGGAGGAAATTAAAAACAAAAAGAACAACACAGCTGCTGTGATCGTTTCCATGTCCAAGTTCACCTATTTCGCTAAAATTTCAAATTTTCTAACCCTGTTTCCTCGCACATTATTGAGTTCAAGCATCAAACAAATCATCTTCTGTGAAAACACTTCCTAAAACTATGCGCGTCGAACTGTAATTCTCTCTATTGTCAATTCCCCGTGAAAAGGCGAATATATCATAGTAATGCAATTTTACTTGTTTGAGTAGACCATTCTTGTTCGCATCGTCTAAAATAAATAAATTAATAACTCTCAGTCTTCGGGCGCTTTGGAGATAGAGAGACAATTTTAGAAAATAACTTTGTTTTAGGCGATATTCGCTTAGGCGGGTGAATTCTCTAATCTATGCAGAACTTTCTTAGAGGAGTGAAACATCTGCTCTTACTGAATAAATTTCTTGAACGTTTAAAAGCGGTCTTTAGCGAGTTTTAGTGAATTTTTACTGCGTCTTTTTAAGAGTAATTTACGAAAATAGCTTCGAAGAAGCCTAATTTCTCAAGTGATGTTTTTTTCTGTCACTTTTGTAAACTATTCCCCAGTGTTCCTTTTCATCTCTTTATTATTAGTTCCGGCATTCAATTTTCCTTTTTTTACCCTGATCACATAAAGAGCCTAAATTCTTGCTGTTCGAAATAATAATGAAATGTAAATCATGTTCTGGCATGAAACCATTGATATTTAGCCAATGAAACGATTTGTTATCACCAGTTATGAGCCAATGGAAGGCCATCTTTTAAGGACAGCTGCCAATCAAATGCACGTGTTGCAAATTACTGCGTAATTAGACACTACGTTCCGTTTCGGCCGGAAACTGTTGTTTATGCATAAACACTACGATTTGCATAAGGTATTATTTGTGGTTTTTTTGCAAAAATATGAGCGATTTTATAGGCAAATAGTCCGATTCAATATCCGTATTTGCCGGGCAGATTTTTATCAGCAAGATGCGCGTAATTCATGAAAATCTTTAACCGTTGCTCGAATACGGGCTGGGAAGCTAAGAGCGACACACCCTCATTTTTAATGAAATGTTAATACGGCCATACACCCGTCAAGAAAACAATACGAAACACGTGTGGGGATATAACAACAAAAAAACATATTTAACAAAGGGAGGAGCTCTCGCGTGTGACATTTCAATGAACAGTCCTTAAGTCCTCTTAACAACCACCGTACAGCATAGCAGCTGCTTACGCCGACACAATTAAAACATTTGCGTTTCCGATCTTAAGAACATTTCAGCTTCCAGCAGATAGTGTAGACATCTCTCGCGTTCGGCAGAGAAATTTCGCCGCTGGACCTCGCCAAACTTTGAAGAGCGGAAACAGGTTCGCGTACAAGACCAGATAACGGTTTTAAAAATATATAAACGTTCGCGTTTATTATTATTTTTATTACTCGGAAGCGGTTCCTGGTTGACCTAAAAAATTATTTTCAAAGCAACTACTGGTAGTGTTGGACTGACAAAGGAACGATCATGCCCAAAGCATTCTTGGTGAAGAAGAACAAGAGATCACACGGCGGAACAAGTGTATCTGAGAGAAGAACTTTAGAGTACGATGCACTGCCTTCATATCGTGAAGGGAAAAGCGTTGAGCTATCCACTTCGTCTGCGGTTTCTGACATTATGCATTCATCATCGCTGGCCAACTCGGATAAAGCACCGGTGTTAACTTCGTTAAGTACGCTGCTCACCTCGACGTCTAACGGGAATGTTACCAGCAGCGCTTTCAAGCCTTTTAAGGTTGAAAAAGAAAAGGAAAATTCTCCAAAGAAGTTCAAGCCGAATCCGCCGCTTGCCGAGAACCGAGACAAACCGACCAGGGGAAGAGAAAGCAACAGCAGCACCGGGCGCGAGGCGCTCAACGAAAAACATTCAGATCATGGTGGCAAAACCGCAGTGCTCGAGCACAAAGAGTTTGCCATTTATCAAGACAAGTACGACTTTCCGAAACCCAAAGGCCCGCTTCCGCAATCGCAGTTTATCTGTCAGCTCTGCCAAGAAGTCTACTCAGATCCATTTTCGCTTGCTCAGCACAAGTGTAGCGGAATTCAGCACACCGAATATCGATGCCCAGAGTGCGACAAAGTGTTCAGCTGCCCCGCGAACCTAGCGTCGCACCGAAGATGGCATCGACCGCGTTCGCCGCATGAAAAGAAGCCAGCCCCCTCGCAAGCGCCCGCTAGCCGAAGCGAACAGCTTCCAAACAGTCCGAAAACCAGCGGCGAAGACAACAAAAATGGTGTCACGACCACCACTGAAAGTGAGGTGCGATCGACCAGTCCGATCGGAAATAGTCAAGGGCAATTTGTGTGCGAAGTATGCAACAAAACATTCCGACGAAAAGCGTACCTGAGGAAACATATGAACAACCACAATGACGATCGACCCTATCCATGCCAATACTGCGGAAAAGTTTTCCGCAGCCTCACAAATCGTGCCAAGCACGTCTTAAACCACGCGGTTGGACCGAAAACATTTATTTGCAACGTTTGCGGTAATGGATTCGCCAATAAGGGCAGTCTGGATCGGCATGCACGGATCCACACAGGTGAAATTTACTCTTGTAAACATTGCTCTAGCACATTTTATAGTTCGCCTGGTCTCACAAGACACATCAATAAATGCCACCCGCCCGAAAATCGTCAGGTCATCGTCCTACAGGTTCCTGTGCGACAAGGGTAAACTCTCTCGCTTTTCTATGCTAAAATATAAACATTTGACTGTGTAGATTTCTTGTACAAAAATTGTTAAATAGCATTATATTTACAAAGGGGTTAGACAATACCTCAGAACAGCCTTATGAATTTTAGACCGTATTGTACAATTTCTTTTAATGCATGAGAAGGTGTAGTCGGGCGAATTCTTATACACATTGCAAATTTGCAAAGATGTAGTTTTAACTTATAAGTAGTGCAAATCTGTATAAATTTTCCTGTCCAATTTGTTAGTTGTTTTGTGCTCCTTGGTAGTAAGCGAGCGGTGTTTATTCTGAGAAACGCGCAGCTGTCATGAAGAAATTTTCCCACTTGGCTGATATTAATATTTTGTAGAATGTTAGCGGATTCTTTGATGGAAAGTGTCTATTCAGTAAACGGAAGAAAATATTAAACTAGCCTTTGTTGCTCATTTTAAGTTTTCAAAGTGGATTTCCGCAGTGCTGCTCATTGAGAACTCCTCATAAAATGCGACGCGCGCGGTCTAATTTGCTAGATCAACTCATGACGTTTCAGTAATCATTCCCCTCAAGATTCTCATTGAGTCAAAAGATAAAATCAAAGAATGGAATCTAATAAAATTGCCGGCGACTTTCCTATCCTAGATGCCCTTATTAATCCTCTTTAGCGAAGTATTTTGCTGGTAAAAATCGCCCGACCGCTTGTCACTTCGAAAACTCTTTGCGCGCTCGCAACAAATCATGCAGAATGCTCCAGAGGCAGGTTTTCACAACCTGTTACCCTTTGATCGGCGGCGTTTATTTTGGTCCTTGTGTTTTTTATGCCAGTTCAGTGTAGCCTTGAGGGGTTTTATCTACGCTTAAGATTGAATATTGAATTACTCCCTCGGCGAATTCGGGTAGTTTTAAAAACAGATGGCGCATGGTCCTCATTGTGTAAGACGAATATTTGTCAAAAGCGAATTCTACCGATCACGTCCCCCTAATTTACTGCAAAGCGAAAATCGTAACCAACTGATTGTTTGTTGAGCCGTTTCACGCTGTCGCTGTTAGGACAACCCTTCTGTTTCAGTGAGGAATTCCTTGTTAAAACTATCAGTGTTGTGTTTCCATGCGATTGTTAGCTTCTACACAAGTATTCAACAATGCGCCTTCGCTGAGAGACTGATCAATGAATAAGAGATAGGGAACACCCGAAGGATGCGAATTTGCTATTGGAAAACCTACCAGTCGCCAAAAAAAGTCCCTTGATATTATTTACCTAAAACATAAATTTTCGTATGAGTAGCGATATTTGAATTACGCACAATAAAGATACTTATGAAAGCTTTTCGCTGAAAGCGAAAATGCATTGAAAAGAAATGTAAGGTTTGTTTTCGCGCCGTGTGCTAGCATTTTTGTACGCACGTGTTCTTTGACTTGCGAATGCTTTTGCTCCTGTTAAAAGTGATAGTTTATTAGTGAAAGATTATTTTGTATTGGGAAATACTTGGTCCGTTAGCTTCAAACTTCCATTGCTTTAAACGCATTCGGGGAGATATGTAAACGATTTCAACCATAGTGGAATTTTGACCGATTACGAATATTCATTATGTCGCTCAATGTTTGTAATTAACGTTTGTCTAGTTTTTCCTCTTAATTCAACCAAGCTTTTGATCACCAGAGAAATTTCAATAAACAAGTCTGTCTTTAGGATATAGCAGACTTCAGTCGAAAAAAAATACAGGTTTTCGTGGAAAACTAAGAGGCGGTTGATAAGACTAGTTTATGATTCCGATAGTCGAATTTCCCTCCATTGTCTTCAGTGTCAACAAAGAAAGCGTTGCAACCCTCTTTCTGTGTGTCCTTCTAAATTGCGATGTTTTTGTACATTGAAACAGCTTCTGAACTAGGTGATGTTTCCTATGGGTTCGAGAAACGTTTGTTGCGCGTTTAAGCTCACTTTTTTTTTAGTTAAATACTTAAGGATCGAAAAGTTTTGGGGGCGGAAGATGTATAATGCGATCGAGTTGTGATTCTTTGCCTTAATCACAGCAAGGTGCTTCATTAGTATTCGTTGCATTCGTTTATACGTCAATTCATATCGTGTCTTTTTCCTGCGGCTGGCGAGAAATGGAAAAGCGGAAACTCAGCAAAAAGAAAAAAATCCCTCCACATTTCTTGTTTTATCTAAATGTTGGAGAAGAAATGCTTTACTCAATCTGTTGCGGGGAAGATGGTGATACTATGTGATATGTTAATTTGCTTTCAATAAGTTTCCCGCGAGGTTGAATGAAGTCAAATTCTCAACAATGCGTTTTTCCTTTTTCTGGAGCGGTTTCCTTACGCGCAAAGTGAAAGTTTAATAAGGGTTATACAAAAATTGCACAAATATCGAATGGAAAGCGACGACGATATACGAAGGTCATCGTGCATAACAGCAGGTGCGAACTTATTGACTTTTTCAGAGTCGTCGCCAAGTCTGCTGTGCTTGAGAGACAAATAGGGAGATTTGGCTGCTGTGGAAAGATATTTCACATTTACCGTGGCAAATTGTTAATTTCTTTGCATTCTATTTATTGACCGTGTTCTGATATCGCCCTGATGTATGTTCTTTTATATTGAGTCAGCTGGAATTCTTCCATAATAGAGCACTTAGATGACAGCAATCTTCACCTATACAGTCCCGTGATGTGTAGAAATGAGTTAAGCGCGAGGCTTTTTACTCATCAAACCATCAATTACTTTACGCTCTCGTTCGCTTCAACTAATTACTGGAATTTGGGTTTAGAAGCCCATGCTGGAAATTTCTTAGATAAGACTATCACGATTTGTCGAAGTTTCTCGCTTAGTTGCAAATTGAAAGGACGTGGTTTCCTTTGCAATCGCTACTCGCTAGTGACGCGCGTAAACACGTTCATGTTGGCACAGCTGAATTTTCATAGCAATGCGTTACCAGGCAGTGTGTTCTTTTCTAAGATTTCGAACACATGCCAATGAATATTTATTCTCAAGGTAAAGAGAGAAAGAAAATGAAAGTTTTTTTTCATCGATTTGCGCGCTAACAGCGGAACTATCCTCAAAATCGTCATTCCTGAAGGGACATCCATCACGCAATTTGAAAAGTGATGTTTTTTGCATCGGAGATCTGGAGTGAAAGATCATGTCTGTTTTTCAGTCACTCTGCCGCGAGAGACAAAGACGCGCTTTCTCTATCAGTCGGATTTAATTTAGTCCAGTAACAATTGGCAAGGCATGTTTCCAAGGTTTTTTTTTTCTTTTACCTCTAACAAAAAATGCTTCGAGCTTACCGGTCGGGCTGATAATTCATCACCTACAACGCTTTGATCAATTTTAAGTGCGATAAACAAATGAGCGCAATAATTTGTTTTTAACTCCTTCTCTTTTTTATTCCTTGATCGCCTCAAATACGCGCTCCTACGGGTCTTGCACAACCATTCACATTATCATAATCAAAGTTACCACGGGAACGGCAGTTCATCTTTTTGTTCGTAGCTCCGCGCCATGCGGTGAAAAATTGTTATTAAACTTTCATTTAAAAAGCCTTCTGTTTGTTGCAGCGTTTAATCAGGCCTTTCAACCCAAATGACTCTTCCTTTCCGTCTGTTTTACTTATCGCTAGTATTTCAAAACGCCTTCAAAAAGACTTCACCGCTTGCATGTCTCCGAAATGAGCGTTGTTTTGTTTTGTGTAATTTTTCGTCTTCTGTTATCGCAGCCTGCTTCTCTAAATTAATTTTTCTCTAAGGCGGGGGAGAGATCTTTTCCACAATTCATTTCCTGGCTTCTTGAAAGCTTAGGATGTAAATATCTCTTGTGCGATAACTGATAACGATCCATTTTCAAGATTTTACTGTGATGTCCTTAACACTGTCTATAAAGAATATTAACGAGGTTTTAAATTGATTTGGAAATTTGCTCATTTTTTTTTTAGCATGCATTCTTCGTTGAAATATTGACGCACCCTAGCTGCATGTTTGGCCAAAAACTTTCCCAAACACGAACTATAAACTTGTTTTTCTTTTAAGTGGCGATAGTCTTTGTTCGGTGTAAATTATTCAACGTGCGTTTTCGCGTTGTCACTGATCAACGAATCGAATTCTCCGCGGTAATCAGTGATTGCTCGGTTACAGTGACGCTATTTGCTCGGAAGCAAACAGAAAAGCCAACTTCAGCTCATCGCAATCTCAAGACTTAGAGCTGTAATCTTTCAAAGACGTCTGTCGTGTTGAATTAGTCTTTTTATCTGAGGCGTAGAAATAGTTTTTATTCTACTTCGCCTGGATGTCTTTGGGACCCCTTCAATTTAGTGACATATTTCACGTTAGTAAACGTTTGCATGGCAACCCATCGTCTGTTTGCCTTAATGTCTACCATTTGAACTAGTTGTTGGGGGATATTAATGCGCGCTTTACCAATGTGGAGTCATTTGCAACGACGCGCACGTTCTCCTTCTGCCTTCTGTAATTAATCAAATTGCGCAAAATCGGTTTCCTGGCGATCTAACGCTTTTTCACCAAATAAACGCATTTCTTTCAAAGATATAGCGTCAATCGCCCCTAATTGCTGCTTTTTAATGGGCTCGTAAGATGTTCTGGTACAATTTAGCTCAAAACTACACACTTGCTCGTTTCCGAGGCATTGTTCTCAAAATGATATCCCGCGGAGGACGGCCTTCATATCTCTGCCCCTTTCAACAGCGAAATTCTTTAATATTCAAACAGCACGATTTTTGGCGTTGGCTTGCACGCATACGTGCTGTATCGTACGTTTTGGAACGGCTTGGAGGAAAATTATTGTAATCATTGTCAACGTACGATTGTTTTGGGTGTGCGTTGAAAGCATGCCGCAAATACTTGTATTAGTAAATTGATGGCTGATAGTTTTAAATAAAACCAACAGGTGCAGCATTTAGCAACTTTCCCATGATAGTCTTCATGTCACTACAAGATCATTATGGGCGTAATTTCGCAGACGGTTACCGAATCCAAATTGTTAAAAGGCGACCATTTGCTTTGAGTAAAGTCGTTAGTAATTGCATCGCAGGAAAATTTCAAAGGGCAGCTCATTTAGCGTAACATCTCGACGTGGTTCCCGCGAGTTCAAATAATCGAATTTTTGATAAATTTACATTGCGTGGTGTTTATTGCCCCTTGTTGCGCGACAATATTGTTGGTAGCTAACAATGGGACTCGTCTTTAATAGCATTCCGTTCCAAAGGAGATTTCCCATTAAACCGCTTCCTCCAAATTCCAAATATCTTTTAATAGCGTAATTTGAAATTACCTAAGGAATATTTCGCTGTTTCGTTGGTCAGTACGTGGCGAAAATCCGACCAACCCTCAAAATATTTCCAGCGTAAGAAAGATAAATAGCCTAACAAAGGAGGAATCGTATGTACCCTTTGTTGCCACAAGATTTCGCCACCAATTAACATTTTCATCTCAATGAAAGATTCATTCGCTTGTCAAAAGTTTCAAGTTATCTCTGTCGTTCAGCTGTAGTTTTTCCCCTTGTGGTGTTGTTTACGGATATGCAGATGTTCAAAGAAATTCAAAGTCTTTTAATAGCAGGAAAAAAAATTGAGCATGCCTTCTTTTAAGCATATTCGAGAAACGTCAGCATGTTTGCTCTCCGCAAGGAAATTCTCGCTTGCCTTTGTCTTGCAAATTTTTCTTGGATGGCTTATGAAAGGATCTCAAGTGGTGTTTACTTGATTGGTCCTGTCGGCATTCAACTGAACGACAAACACTCCATCCGTCGGCCCTCTTAATAGATAATGACATATGCATTCTTGAGGAACCTTTTATCGTAAAAAGTAAATGAATAAAACAACAAATTACATCAGAAAATCCACCCGAAAATCTTTTCAACTCCTTGAGGGAGATCTCTTAAAAATAATAATAATAAAAAGAAACTATTGGCATTAGCGACTCCGGCGCGGATACCTAGCAAAGTATATCATAGACATGAATGCATGCAATGAGGAATAAATCGATCTCGACAGCTTCAAGAACCGGCGTATTTCACGCTTAAATTAAGAAGATTGCTTCCCTAGAGCTGGGGATTCTTACAATACCTCAAACCACTTCTGCTCTTGAGATTTTTCTTTTAATCTTTCGACAAACGTTTGAAAATTACATACTTGAAGTTTTTAAAAACTTCACGTTATCTCTTCGATGTTCTCGAAATTCTCATATCAGTAAGGTGTGAGTGATAGCATCAGTTTTAATGTACATGGTGTTTACCCGAAGAAAGGATATTTCATAACGTAATTTATTTGTACATATGTGTATAAGCTGCGTGGTTTGACAAACAACTGGGAAAAGTTTATTATTTTCGGGTTTTGGCGTATTGAACAAATGTTATGTTTTACTTACGGCGACTTTGAATCAACGCGCCAGTTCTAATAAGATCATATAAATTAATGGTATTACCGGTTTCCCGCCAAACAGTGAGAGGTTTCGATGTTTTCTGATTTCACTTCGATCATATCATTTTCTTTCATATTTTTACTGTCCCTGTGGTTTAGTTTGGTTTGCCATGTAATTAACCGCACCGTAGTAACATTTTTGGCTAACTTCAATAAAGGCCGCCTGGCTTTCGCGAGAGCATAGCGATTTTACATTAAATCATTGTTTGATTTTCAGTTTAAAAGTTAATGCATTTGACTCCAGAAAGTCTTTCACAGTTGCGCATAGTAGTCCAGTTCTCATTAGAGCAATGCGCTCGCCTCGGGGTTCTTTCAAACAAACTATACACTATCGTTGCATACAGAATAATTGCGTTATGATATAGAAAACGAAATTTTAGCGCACAAAATGCCATGATTAAATTTCAAAAATTACATCTCTTTTGGCTTGCTTCGCAGGAATGAAGTTCTACTTTCATATTTATCCAGACTGAAACAATAACCCCAAATGGATTTGTTATTTATGTTGGAGATCTTGCTCTAATCCTGGATAACTTGCGCAAGGTTCAAACGAATTAAAATTTTTAAATAAGCACAGGTTTTTCCTTACTTAACGGCACAATTTGCTTTTAATTCAGCCTTCACAGCTTTGAGTAAACGCCTTTTTTAAATTAAGATATAAAGGTGTGTATTTCATACATATGCTTTCAGCTCCTCGTCAAGTTTTATTGAGAAGAAACTTGGCAACTTAAACAATTTTAGATTTGTTTCGAAGGCATTCTGTAGATTTTTCTCGAAAAGTTGTCTCCGCAGTTAAATAAAAAATAGTTTCTGGTTCTTGTCCAAATTTTGACCCTCTTACCGCGTTCAGAGTTCTGAGAACGCACGTTTTCTGACGGTAACATCTCTTCAGCTCATGGTTTTTCGATATTGAGAGACAACGCTCCTCCTGTATTAACATATTTTGTAGATTTTTTTCAATATTTCGTGAAAGGAAATTCCTTGGGTACCTCTTCTCTCGAGTGACACCTCAGGGAAAGTATTTCCCCGCATTAAGCGTGCTGCAAATTGAGGGGAAAAGCCGTTTAAGAACATGAGTTTTTTAAAGGTTTAATTCGGTAATATCCCCCAAAAACCACCATAAACATGCACATGCTCATGGTCGTGGTAAAACATAGGTCCTCGTTGTCTCAAGTCGATGGCTTTCACTCTTGGAAAGAAAAAAGCCTCTAGGAAATAGTTTTCTCTGTCCGCGAATAGGTTAAACGAAAATTACATATGGCTCTCAATTTTGCGCTCGTGAAACCTTTGAGAGAATGGAACAGTTGGGAGAGAAATACAAACTTTTACAAAGGAAGAGATGAATTCAGAACATCAAATTGTTAAGACAACATGCGAATTTCAGGTGCGTCCCTAGAGTTAAGATTTTGGAAAAAAATTTTCCAACAGAATGTTACATTGAGTGCAAAAATGATTGAGAAGAATTCTTTCTAAATATTGAGGAAACTGCGCAAAACAGAATTTTTCATCAGCACCGTGCTGTGTGTGTGTGTGTATGCGGTGTGCTCTGAAGCTTCGAGAATGTTTTTCGACGCTAAACAGCTGCTAGCCATATCGATCATAAGCACGTGAGACTTTAAAGGGCAAATGCTAGGTTGACTCTGAAAAATTAAACGGGTCACATTTGGGAAATATTTGAAAGAAATTTTCCTTTTTACCCCGCTGGTATGGTGCTGTATATCTCTAGATTTCATTTTAAATAGCCATTGCACATTTTAGTAATCGATGCATACTGAACTTAAAAGTCGGGACGTGAAAACATTGCTACAAATCGCTTCCGAAAGTCTCTTATTATGCAAATCTGTCTAATACTCGCTACAGGACACTTCGTTACCTCCACTGTAACTAAAATATGATTAGCACGTCTAAATGTAAAAATGCTTTAATACTTTAAAGAGATCACTGCGAAAGTTAAAGCTTTGCAGCTCGAATCACAATTTCCTTAACTGAAGTTTCCTCGGGAACTAACCATAAGCTGTACAACTTGGTTTGAAAAACTAATGAATGGTTCAAAAATAAAAAAAAAGAAAAATGTTGCAAGCTTTTCACAATTAAGTAAGAAGTGAGTTTCCAACTGCCTCTTAAAGTAACGATTTTTTTTTTCACCTTTTTATTTTCTATTTGGCAAACTTAAATTTTAATTTACCGATTCGCGAACTTAGTGATAGTTTAATTGTTTGGAGCAAAGGTGCTATGAGTTGGATATTTTATAAAGTGCAAATGAATTTTCTTATGACAGTACTAGCTGTCATTTGGTCAACTCGCCAAAGCATTATACCCACTTCAAATAAAAAACATCAATAAAATTAAATCTAATGCATTTCTTTCATAACTCTAAATTCACGAGTGCCGAAAATGTACGCTTTTCGCTGCATTTCTTGTCCATTCAACTGAAAATAACATCAAATATTAAATTAACCCATCAAAGCTTCAAAGGTCAGGAGTTTTCAACGCAATACCCAAAACTTTATCTAAAAGGGAGTGACTTCTCAATAAAGGTGTTTTCAAAGGTTGGTGGTTTATCGGTCTAAAGAGTCATTCGACAGAAATTTCCGAGGAAGTGAGTGCGGCTAGTTCCGAGTTTAATCTTAATGAAAGTGTGAGTTCTCGTTTGAAATGCCGCGCAACAGACAAATATTCTAAATGCATCCATTCTTTACCAATATTTCCCTTTATAATGCAGGAAGGAAACTTCAAATTAAAACCGACAGATCACTGACCGATTTCTAATTATTAGCGTTCCGGAAAGTTCGCTTTTTCACTCGATTAGGATGTAGCTCTAGGTGCATCATTAATGGGATGCAGTTTCCAAGTGCGTCGTTTGAATGGCTCGAACGATTTCCAAGGTTGCTTGCATAATAAGAAAAGCAAAATTCTAACACAAACTCTAGCATCGATGACAAGATCGCCTTTCATTGAAACCTATATATGTTTACATTGTCACCCCTGAAACTTAATTAAAAGGAAGTAAATGCCAAAATTTGTGGAATATTGGGGACAGTCTCTAAATTGTTTCATTTTGGACCAGACCCGAACAGCTGTCGAAAATTTGGAATCTACGATAGCGCTTTGTGTCAGTTATTTGAAAAAATTTTGCCATCGTGTAATTAGAGCTCTTCAGTCACATTTTGAAACAATTTCTATCATCAATCTAATTTTTTGTACCACCAATAAATTCTTTAAAAAATTGGGAACATTTTCTTTTAGTGATTAGTTTCACTAAGTTACTTCGTCCTGACAGCCAATATTACCAAGCAATAAAGTTCGGACTTCAAATTTATGTTGATTAAAATAGAAAACGGACACACCTGCTGCATAAATTCATTTTTACTCCTTGGGCTAAAAAATTGTATGACAGTACCCTGAACAGCTAAGAAGTAAAATCGAAACTTCTATCCAATTCCAACTTGAAGTACTGATCGATTTTTTGTTGCTTGAATAAACAAAGCAATCATTTTTCTCTAAACTAGCGTTGCCAGGTGATTTGTAATTTCAGAGCAGTATTGATAAATAAATTTGATAAAGCTTAAATTCTACTAGCGACATAATAATCAAAATCATAATCAAAGTAATAAACTCTATCATAATAAAAATATGGTTATAATCTCATGGCAACCCATCCAAGGCTTCCGAAATTCTGAAAAGCTTCATGAGGAGCCAAGTACTGGAACTAGGACGTCCGTTGGCCAGAATACGATGGACTAATGTATGCCTTAATAAGTGCGTTCGTGTGCGTTAGAATTTTTGTTCCTTCTACAATGTAAGCATGATCATAAACTGAAAAATCGAAAAAAGATAAATTCGCGATCATTTTTCAATGGTTATGAAGTTCGATCAAACCAATTTTTTGACTAAGTTTTTTTGGGCGCTTCCACTAAGAACTGAGAAACGTAAGCACCTCTACTGACTATGGGCGGGACCAGCGCAACAGGACCTAATCTGTAATTATCCCCTCCAGCTGCATTTCTTTGTAAATTCAGTTGAGAGAATTTGGTTTTGAAACAAAATAAAATCTTGCTAACGAGTTTGCCTATTCTCATAACCTACTTGAAGGACATTGTATTGATATCATAGTTGCAGGGCGAAAATAAATCTTTATTATTTATTTATTTATTACTTAACCCGCTTGAAGGACACTGTATTGATATCATAGTTGCAGGGAGAAAATAAATCTTTATTATTTATTTATTTATCATTTATTACTTAACCTGCTTGCAGGACATTGTATTGATATTATAGTTGCAGGGAGAAAATAAATCTTTATTATTTATTTATCTATTATTTATTATTTAACCCGCTTGAAGGACATTGTATTGATATCATAGTTGCAGGGAGAAAATAAATCTTTACCATTTATTTATTTATTATTTAACCTGCTTGAAGGACATTGTATTGATATCATAGTTGCAGGGAGAAAATAAATCTTTATTACTTCTGTGAGTCAGAGGATAAACCTAATCTTCCTGCTTCATTTTTTTTTTTGTTTTGTTTTTGTGGTCAAAGACTTAGAAAAATCGGGGAAAATATCGCATAGATCGAAGGACTGGGGCTCTCAAAGAGTTACTTCCCACTCTTTGAGGGCTAAGATGACATTGAGAGTCCTGTTCAGGAATGAGGCGTCAACGTGAACACGGAATATTTGAATTGATATTAAAAGGACAGCTTGGAGGGAGATTAATTCTTGACTTTTCTTTAGAATCAATTATCTGTGAAGTCGTAATTTGTGTGAAATGCTTTCAACTCATTTGAAAGCGGAGAGAATCAGGAATAGGGCGGAAGAGAGGGAATGTAGGCTGACCCGGTCATCCCACATACCCTCTCTTGAAGACCTGCCCGAGACCTGAAAACCTCATTGGAAGCTCACCTTACATTACGTGCAAGGTTTGGTTTTGCCAGACATCAGTAGCTATACTTCTGATTCCTAGCATGGCGATATGGGACAAACAGCTGATTTTGCCAAGTAACAGACTGTTAACATGCCACTTACCCATGGAAAAAATTTTTAATGGAAATAATTTTAGGAACCACCAGAATTTCTTCTACGAGAATTTCTCATAAATTTGTTTAGAAAGATCTACCATTGGTTACAGTCTCGTTAGGCGTAAAGAGTTCGGTTGAAAAACCCGCCTTAACACATATGAAGTGTCTAACGTATGACTGCACATTCGCTGCTTTCTAATTGAAATTTAACAATTGTGTGTTGAAAGAAGGAAAATGTTGAAAGGTCATCAACCTGTGCATCTAACTATGAATACTCTGCCACAACTGCTCTTATTTTGCATAGTTTTTCATATTTTGACTAAAAAAAATTTCACGCAGTTTGCAAAGCCTTTGTTCGGTTGTTATAGCGGAATATGTCTGAAGCCAATTCACTTAAGGTCAAGACTCAACGATGCTTAAAAATATCCAAGGACAAAAATTACCACTCTGGTAGAAATTATATTAGTAAGCAGGCAAGCCCCATACCTGTGAAAATATCAACTTTGAAACATGCTACGGCCAGCTTACTTCAGCCGATATCCGCTCTAAGATGCTTTGGTTAACCTGATGCCGCCAGAGAGGCTTCTATCTGCAAGTATAAGGAGCACGTGGTCAACTATCCATATAGGGAACTTGAGACACGATGATTGGGTGAGCCTGCAAATTCTTTCAATTAATTTAAGAGTAGACCTTATGAACGATGTGGGGAAAACAGTGGCCTTATGCGAGCGCGCTGAACTTCGCATCGTTGACCATAACCAGCTCCTCTGTCCTAGTTGAGTCCCCCGTGCGAGCTGGAAGATTAAGATGTTGAGTGCCAGTGGTGCAAGCACCGTGAGTAAAGGGCGTGGGAGACGTTTGATACTTCAGCCTTGTCTGTACTCCCTTTTTTCCAGCGAGACTCGCTCTTAGAGTTCGCATTACCATCCTATTATTGCTATTGATATCATTATCATCCTTAGCTTATCATCATCACCGTTATTATTAGGAGAGAGGAGCTGTTGGGACTGTGCTGATCAAGTAAGAGCCCTGGCAAAGTTATGGGGTTGTCTGTCCTGGGACCAGACACCTACTTTTACTCCCCCCCCCCCCCCCCCCACTCTCCAACTAGGAGAACAAATGTGTACTAGCACTCTAATAGGAAGACCCGACAAAATACTAAGGATAACTTGTGATGGATTATCCAGGAAGGGGGGGGGGGGGGGGAGTGAGGACAAAGTCACTCCATTGCTTTGGAAATTGGAACAACTCCTGGCACTAAGTTTGTAACACTTGGACAATTGAGTAACGACCTCTATATTTGAGCAACCTAACAAATTTCGACAAAGTGCGCAGAAACCTTCGAGCAAATTCTGAAAGAGGAATCGATTCACACACTTAAACCTATTCCTATTAATTCCATTTAAAAATGGGAAACGGTTGCTATGCAAATTTCTTTTATGGTATTTAATAATTGTACGATTTTCCGTCAGCACTTATGGTAAAATTCAGTGAAAATTGAAAACAAGCCAGGGATTTTATCGGTCATTGGCTCTTGTTGACAGTTCTGTTCCCTTTAGCATAAGATATGACCAACCTGCAATTAATATCACTAAACTTCAAACGACATGATATAAAAAGAAAAGCAACAGATTTTACTTATCCTTCCGTTCCCTGTCGAATTCCTGGGAAAACTGTTCATTCAATCTGCAATATCCTCTCACCAGCTAAACGAGACGGCTACAAAGGAACACGAACATACAAAGTAACGTGAACACTGAGTCAAGGAAAAAGAAATTTAAGGAGGCTGGATATAGTTTTTCACTTTTCTGATGCAAGATATTTAAACTAAAATTACGAAGCTTAGCTTTAACGAATCGCGATCACATTTTCCCCTGAAATAAAGATATTATTGAAGAATCAGTTTGTTGTAAATAAATTGAAAAATTCGTTGCCATGGCAACGTTGCTGGCTTGCAATGCTGGGTCCAATATTAGACTTGACTTGAATTTTCTTAAAAACTGGACGGTGAATTTATTTTAGATTTTGCATGCGTCCTTTGACTGCCTTGGTCTACTTGACTGTTAAGTTTAAAAAAATTCTGTCTGAAAGTTTAAGGAAAAGAGGCCTTTTTTAGAATTCATCGTTAACATTTTTTCCCTCTGACAGAATTTTTTCGAATTTTTGTAAAACACGCACAGAGCCGTTCAAAGTTAACGTGCAAAAAATAAAAATAAAAAACTCACCGAGCGGAAACGGAAATACGTAAGTCTAAAGTTTCAAATTTCCGAAAATTTCGACTCGACAAGATGGGCAATTGCGCATGCGCAACATTTGTGTCACGTCACGACACTTGCCACGGACGCCACAAGGTTTTGAACGTCTTCTTCGCCAAACGTCCTTCGCGCTCTTCTAAAGAGCTTTATTTTGCTAAGAGAGGTTTACCTTCTGGGTGGATTGCGCCTGGAAATGGCTGCTGCTCTATTTGCCTTCAAAGTGCTGGATTATTTTGTGCAAAGTGTCGGGATGTTTTGTTCCTCTTGGAGCTGATCGACGCGATGTGGTTGGCGATTTGCTAAGAATGGAGACCAGTACTTCCTTGCCACCGTTGTTGTAAAGATCTTTTAAGTCATCGTAACACAGACCGCTTTCTGCAATTTTCTGAATGATGTTTTCTTTGACGAGGAGCCCGTTATCGCCCTGTGAATAGAGCTTGTCTTTGAAAGTTTACACGTGGCGTCCGTCAAGAAAGTCCATGTCTACGAAAGCGAAGGAGGCGGATTTCACATGCTGTTGTTTACAATGTCAGCACTTGTTAGCTGCAACGGGGATTGAAAGAGGACACAATAGAGGGCACGTACATCTTCCAAAGCATCATGTGCTGTGAAATCTTTAAAAAAACAGCTTGATACGCATAAGGGAGATTGCTTATACATGTTTTTCCGTCAGGATTGAGAAGAGCGTTACACCTTTAGCGAGTGTTTTGATGAGTGTAAGGCTATCGGCGAAAAACACTTTCTTCGACGATGTTTCTTTATTTGAATTTCCAGCACATCGTCGGAGTGTAGGAGTGTCGAACACAGAAGAATTATGGCCAATTAAAACGGTGTGAAATGCGTACTGCTCGAAAGGAAAGTGGTAAAAGATTGAAGACATTCGCTCAGGAGTGTACTGGAACATTCTCTTTGAACAAAGTTCTCTCACCATTCACAGTTTTGACAGTGACTTGTTTACACGATAAGCGTAGCTGCTGATATTGCATGTAGGTAGCACCTATTTAGTGTTCCAGAAACCAGCCACGATTTGGGAAAATAGCTCCGACGATCGCGATCCAGTTTGCGGCCGGATTCACGCGTATTTTGGTCGCTTGAGAGTGTTGTAGCTTTCCGTTTTTTGAAACATACTACTAATAAAGTTAGAAGAAAGTGTAGGCACCCTACCTAGAGGCGTAAAACATAGTCTACTAGGCAGATGAAAGTATGATTCTGGCCTAAGCGCGGCGGCCATGTTTGTTTGTTTGTGTATTTTTTTTTTGCAACTTTTAAAAGTCCCGGGTAAATTACAACCCAGTTTGCGCGTGCCAAAGAAACTATATCCAGCCTCCTTAAAATAAGTTGGCAATTGAGCCATTGTACAGTTTCTGCAAAGCACAAACACTCTTACACACGTTACCTTCTCTCCATCCGCGGCTGCAGCAAATTGTAACCAACCACAGGGCCACAAGTCTTAAAAAAAATAACCAATCAGACAGCGTGTTAAACCCGTATGTCACTGAGTGGCGGGAACAATAGGCGCGAAAACAACGCAGGCAACTTGCCATCAAAATACCTTGCACTCGCCCCAAAATATGTAAATAAGTCAATAAATAAATAGATAAAGAACTTCTTCGTTGCTAGAAAAAGCTTCTTACATTAATGAGATTATTAATATCAGTACAGAACTTACAAAGAATTTTGAACCTCTTGATCCAAACACCTTAACATCTTATGTAACAAGAGTCACTCCTACAAGATGTGACAGAGTTAAATTGGGAGCTAGTGAAGACGAAAATTGAAAAATCATCAAATCCGAATAAAGCTACTGGACCGGACCTAGTTTCACCCAAGGACCTTAAACTCCTTGGGGAATCTTCTATCCATAGCCTGAAGCCAGTTTTTAAGAAAAGTATAGATGATGCAGTTTTTCTAACAAACTGGAAACTCTCACGCATAGACATTCACATTGAAACTCAGAACCTGCTTAGAGACAATCAATGGGGCTTTCACAAAAATCATTCTACAGAGGGTCTCCTTCTTCATCTTACTGACACTTGGAAGTGGGCCCTAGATAATAATCTTAAAATTGGTGTACTGTTTATTGACTTCAGAAAGGCCTTTGACTCGCTGAACCATACCATCCTATTACAAAAGTTGAAAGCTGTTGGTATATCAAGAAATTTACTATCTTGGATGGGAAGCTACCTGCTAAATCGTAACCAATTTGTTCAAGTTAATGAAGTGAAATCAGACATTAGCTCTATCATGTTTGGAGCACCACAAGGGTCAATCTTAGGACCCAAACTGTTTTATGTCAATGACTTTCCTGAATTTGTAACCTCAGGAGAACTTTATATGTTTGCTGATGATACTACCATATTTACAGTAAGTGATAATATATATTATAATTAAGGCCATGCAAGTTATACTGGATCAAGTTCTTAGTTGGCATGGTGCTAACAGATTGATTGCTCATGAAACTAAGTCAGAACCCTTATTATTATCTAAACAAAGATTCATCGGTCCATTGTTGCCTTTGAGATATGGTGAAAAATTTATTGCATTTAAATCATCAAGTAAATGTCTAGGAGTAACTATAGACAGTAATCTTTCTTGGCAAGAACACACTAAAAATCTGTTAAAATCTTTTAATAAGAAAATAGCAGTCCTCAGAAGTATTAAATTCTTGCCATCATCCATTCTACAGACCATTTATTTTAGGACTGTACTTCCAAGTATCTTATACGGAATAGTAGTATGGTGTTCCTGCTCACCTGCACTAATGGATGATCTTGAGCGTGCTCATATACGAGCTTCTAAACTTATTTTTAAACTTTCAAGGAATTCGAATGCTGATCAATTAAATAAATTGAAAGGCTGGAACAATTTATCTTTATACTATACTAAGAGACTGTTAGTAGAAGCGTATAAATCCTACCATAGATGCAATGCCAATGTTTTAAATGATCTAGTAATGTTAAAACAATCATCTCACTGCCTGAGGAAATCAATGAATATTGAATTTCTAAGTCCTAAAACAGAAATTGGCAGGCTGACTTTTAAGTATAGAGCTGCCATTGCGTGGAATTTACTTCCTGATTTGATAAAATCTAGCTTAGAATGTTTTAGATAGATAGTTTATTATCAAAAACCTTGCAGCCACAGGCTGAATTACGTTTGATTTACAATAAAATATATACTACAAAAAAATACATGGCTAAGAAGAACTAATTAAAAAGACAAAAATATATAATTAAGAGAAAAACAATATTACATCATTGCTTTATGGACATAGTGATGGATAAAACTATTTCGAGTACGAATGGTGTGGAGGCGCCGTGTAGTAAAAGAGTGCTGACTCCTTAAATTGACTTCGCACTCATTCTTGGGAGGTAGTAAGCTATAGAGCTTGTGCGAGGGATTAGACAGGATGGAATTAAAAAGCTTATCACATAAGAACTCGCGGCGGTTGTGTAAGGGAACTAGACCAGTCAAAAGAAGCGCCTCATTGTACGAACAATCTGGATAGATAATACGTAAAGCTCGCCTTTGACATCTCTCAAGATCTACTGAAAGGTATTGCGGGAGGCTATGATGATAAACAGGGCATGCATATTCAGTGACAGGCCTAATACAAGTCAAATAGAAAAGCAAAAGTTCCTCCGACTTGACCCGTGCACGCTTAAGCTGACGCAAAAAATACAGGCGCTTGTTTACTTTCTTTACAACTTCGGATACGTGATTATTCCACGTGAGATCGCAAGATATCTGCAAACCTAAGATCTTTGCTTGCTCTACACACTCTAAGTCCTGATCATTAACCTTAATTGGATCAAAGTTCTTTCTAGAGTGACTGAATGTTATGCGCAGTTCCTTGCACTTGGTTTCATTTAATTGGAACTTGTCAGCAGAAGCTTGCGTCGCGAGTTCGTCAACCGCTTGTTGGACTTTGCTGACCTCAGACTTCATGACTGTTTCAGAAATAGTGGAGTCATCGACATATTTCCACATGTCTGTACCCGGGATGATGAGGTCGTTTATCATAATAGTAAATAACCAGGGGCCAAGTTTTGTGCCCTGTGGGACCCCTGATGGGATGGCCCCCCACTCCGAGTAACAGTCCTGACTAAGTTTAACACGCTGTCGGCGACAGGACAGAAAGTCCACTATCCAGTCAATTATTCCGCTTACATCTAGCAAGGACTTAATTAATTCCATAAGCTATAATAAGGAATCTTCCATGATAAGAAATAGGAGTGAGGAATTTCTTTAATAATCTTATCTTAAATTGTAGTTTATAGTTTTATATTTTTACATTTGTATTATTACTATTATTATTTAACTTAGATAGATAGTAAATAGGCAGGACCACATCAGGACTTCAGTCTTGCGTATTCTGTAACCTGCATTACCAAAAAAAATATGCATGTATGTATGTATGCATGTATGGTTTGGACGGTTCATAGTTTAAACCTTCAAGGCTACGGCAAAGCACAAAATCAACTTGATTTCAATCAGTTTTCACAAATACGAGGGGGGGAAGTTGGACGGATTTCAGGTGCCTCAGTGGTAGAAAACAGTAAAACAAATTTAATCATTATATATGTGATGTTATCAGATTAAATAACATAACTTCTTTTGTACATCTAAGACAACATGGGTTGATTGAGCTTGTACTCTGCCTTGATTTGTCTAGGTCTCTCACTTTTTTCAAATAGAAAAATAGGTTTTTTCTGTGGGGTGGCTAATAATGCTCAGAAAGCTGAACTCTTGAAGTTTCACTTCATATGTCTCATCAACAGATCTTTTAAAATCAAAATCTACATGGAAGGAAATGAATGCTTGCTACTTTTAAAGAGAGCAGACTAAAAAGAAATTTATTCTTTCACAAGCATCTTAAATCTTACAATACATACTAAGGTCCATAATTTTTTGTGCTCTATTCGCAGCAAACTGAAACTGTTGCAGAAAGAAGGAAAAATATTTATAAATTATTTATCAGTATAGTCCCTTGGTTAAGTGCAATATAGGGCCTTAAGCCTCAGCCATACTCAAGACCTGGGGCACAGTTTTTCCCATAGAAACCTCCCACCTGTTAAACATCATAATTATTTAATTAAAAGAATTTTTGAAACAATGACTGTCCTCACTTTGAAAGGTCAAGTTACTACTAGGAATCTTAGTACATGGCTGAATGTAAAGTTTGATGGATACATTTCAATGACTAAGATAAAAATTGGTTCCCTGAAGTACAATTCTCCATTATATGAGCAGCCTAACCCAAGTGATTGATTTTTAACTCCGTCCTCCCTCGCGCAACCAGTCATTACCACCACAAAATTTAACAAAACAAAAACAGTTGTTGAAAATAAGAGCAGCCAGATTGAGCCACAAATATTGGCCCAAGAAAAGCTCCTCAACAGACCTCTTTCTTTTTTTATCATCACATCAGCTAGCCTCTCTAGCCTCTCTAGCCTTGAGATCATGATCGACAACAATAGCCAGAGTTTTCACTAAAAGCCAGGCAAAAGCAAACTGATTTGCATGCACATACAGGAATAAATAATCATGTCTGCTTTCATGAGAGGTCCATGCTGCTACATTTTATCACACTATGCCTTGTTGTCCTTCAATTTAATATGATTTACATACACCCCCAACACTCTCATTTGTTGGTTTACTGAGTTTCCTGACCTTGATACACCACAGGCCTCCCAAGCCCACGTCTCAAGCAAAAGCGTAGGATTATTTCATGAATGTGTCACAAGTTGTGTGACACTGTGTTAAGTTATGTGAGCAACTGTTGATAATTTGAATGCCTTATAAGGAATAGTATGGGGAATAAAATATGGTCCATTTAAAACACTAAATATTCCGAAATATGAATATTTTACATGTTCTATTAAAATAAAACTTACTCATTCCTTGCGTTTCCGTTGTGTTTTTTGGTGATTTCCGTCGTTTTGGGCTGCTTTGCTATCACTGTTTTTCCTGTGATGGAAAAGCAAGCCCAAAATGACAGTAACCGCCAAAAAGACACAACGGAAACACAAGGAACGAGTAAGTTTTAATTTATTAATAGAACGTGTAAAATATTTATATTTCAGAATATTTAGTGTTTTAAAAGGACCATATTTTATTCCCCATACTACTTCTTATAACACATTCAAATTCTCAACGGTTGCTTGCGTAACTTAACACCGCATCACACACCGCGTGACGCATTCATGAAATAATCCTTCACTTTTGCTGGAGATGTGAACTTGGGACGCCTGTAGATACACAATTAATTAGATAAAAAAAAATTCCCTTTCCTAGAGCTACCCACTGAATCATGCTGAACCTGCAGCTGAGTCAAGTAATTTTTAACTCTACCTAATTACAGTAATTAAAAAAAAGTGTTATGTATCTCCAAAGACAGATGAATTAAAATTCTTGTTTGGAGAATTAACATCTTTGACAGTATTTAATAGACATTCTGCAATAAGAGGGCTCTGCTCACTTTCGTCAAGTAAGTGATGTGACCCTGATGATGTCAGTCGCTCTTACTGACAACTGTCCTTCGCTGGGCTACAATCAACTAGATGATCGCACTATGCAATCCATTGTGTTTTTGTACTGTTTCAGTAAATTTTCAATGACATCAACATCACTTAACAGATACTGATGCTTAAAGGGGCCATGTGTTGAGAGTTTTGGCAGCTTTGGTCAGTTTTGTTCAACAAAAGCTCTGAATCAAAACCCCATCTCATCCCTCATTTGGAATAAAGTTCTTTTCATGAGCAAGGATGATTTTCTAGAATTTTAAAATTAATAACTCTTTTGCACAAGATAAAACAAACTTAAAAAGGCCACAGTAATGCGTGGAGTTTAAAAGAATGAAGTCTACTACAGCCTTCCTTAACCATTTGATGTCTAAGAATGACCAGCATCTAATTTCTCCTAACAATATCACCTCAGAATCTCACATTAAGGTAATGAGAAAAAAAGGAAATGATCACCAACTAAAGAAACTCCTGATTTTTAAACAAATTCTCCTTGGCGGCACCCTTGGAAATGTATAAATAGGCATATGGATAATACGCCTGCAGATATTAGGGAAAAAGGGGTTAAAATCTTTTATCAATCAATGCCAGTTTATTGCATTGTTGAAGTTTCTTAGTACGTCTTTCTACACAATTAATTCCTGCCTGTAATCAAGAGCTTGCTTACAGGCAAGGTTATTGCAATATTCTACATGGGTTTACTGCCAATTTGATCAATAATTTGTATGAAACACAATTACCTGTACATGACCAATTACCAGTTAAAATAATTCCACACCCACCGGTGACCACTGTTATGAAATTTCCTTTGCAAACTCAATGCACCTTCAATCTTTAAGGTTGTAACAAGAAAGTAACATTTCAACTAAAGAAAAGTTATGTTACTTTGATTTTACACCATACTCTTAGAGAAACAGCTCAAATTGTAAAAGAGTTTATGTATATGATATACAGTACAAAAAATTGATGTAAAGCACTTGGGAGTAAAATGTTAAATACATCAAACTTGCCAAGTCTGAAAATCAACTTTACTTGAATAACAACCAGAGTCAGTGCCATTATATTTCAGCCAAGGACTGAACATGACTCTGTTCACCATCGCTCCTTACTTTGTCTTGGTATCCGTTGACTTCCGCATCAGCTGTAGAAATATTTTGTCTGTTCCCCCCAAAAGGGAAAGTACTAAGTATACAATTCCAATAATTAAAACATACCATCTAACCATTGCAGACGTGTACATAAGCACTGATGAACAGATTGTGAACACAAGCCAGAAGAGAAGCCCTTTTTTAAACAAATGACTCACGGCTAACTGAACCTCACTCTGCTGTTCACTTGCTATTTCAGAAGGAGGGCCAAAATGTTTCTCCTGGGTGTAAAATTTTTTCAGTCTCTCCTCCTTTTCCTTCCACTGTTTACAACACCATTCTTCAAGACCTTGTGTATCTTGTGGAAGTGTATCATTAGAATATCGCTGAATGTGAAAATGAATTTCACTTGGTACGTTTCCTTTCAGTAGATCAACTTCTTCAAAACAATAATTATCAGAATAGCCAACTGTGACATCAAGAATAGCATCTAGATTTCCCTGGCGGAGTTTCTCAATGCAGTACGTGAAACCACGAACACGTGGGTGTAGAACATAGTTGTAAAAGGGAAGATTATTTTTTGATGCAAAGGAATCACTCTTCTGTTTGCTTGCCTCCTCAAAGTTGGTACCCTCAGGAAACAAGAGCAGCTGCAAACTATCTGAGGAGTTGACAAAGTAACTGAGGACTGAATTAAGGTAGCTCTCATCCTTTTCCCAACGGCGACACAAGAAAATGTAAAGGGCATTCTGCATGGCCCAACCTGAGAATGAGAACAAAATTCTTTAAAACAGGGGTTTTAATAAAAGCCAGTTACAAGCAGTGTAGCCTGCCAGCAGCTTCTTGTGTTCAGATTTTGCCTTATAGTTCTGCCACCCATTACACCATCAGCAGCCATTTATAGAAAAAAATGTTATTGAAACCTCAGTTAACCCTATAACTCCTAAAAGTAACTGGCTTTTTATTTCTCCATACACTATCGCTGCTGAGTCAAACAGTTAGGTCATGAGAATAAAGTAAATGATCACCAACACAAGCTCTTGATCGGTGAATAAATTCTCCTTGTCAGTACCGTAGGAAATGTGTAGAGAACAGTATGGAGAATATGCATACTGATGTCAGGATGTAAAGGGTTACAAGGGGATCTAATTCAAAGTTTATGTAAGTTTATTTACCATATATTTACAAATGGAATCTTGATTCTGATGGGTGCTTTATGCATTTTAGTCTTATGTGTTACTTAATAAATAGTTTTATATCTGGCAATTTTGCCGTACACCAGAATTTCCCAGCTTGGCAAAACTGAAGTGTCTCCTTAGCTGTTTGCATAATCACCTTTCCCGAAATAATTTTACTAGCATCACTCTGCAAATTGGCAATATTTGTAACATTGACACTGTCACTTAAAGAGTACTTTCTTGACCAAAAAAGAATTATAAAACAGTCTGCTAGAAAACTGGAAGTAATTTCTCTTAAATAAAGTAGATACCTTTTTTGACAAATAAATAAACAAAATATGTTGAAGCCTGAATTTTTTCAGGTTTTTTTTCCTACAACTGCTAAAACTGCAGTCCACCTTGGAGAATCAATTCTTTGTTGGAGAATTTTCAATTAAAGTACATAGAAATGATTGCAACCAATTCAAAACTTGCATGCCAAGATTGGAAAACTTCTCAACAAAAAGACACCATCCACACTTTCACACTCAAGATCTTGTTAGCAATTCTCTTTACTGACTGCCATACAATTCTTAAGGAGTTAGTTTAAAGAAATTGGTATTGGATCAACTAATAATCTCCTAACTGATCTCTTTCTTTTTTCTCATCACCTGTCTCCTTGCTATTGTATTTGATATTGTGAGGAGAAATTCTGTCTTGGTCACTCATGGGAGTTACATTGTAAAGGGTAAATGGCCCTAGTATGAGGCTCAAGATGTTCTCTGAACCTTTAAAAACAAATGCTAGCCATACTGCTCCCAAGCAGAGGGGTCAGCAATATGGTAAATCATGTAATGGTGAACAAAGAGTCCTTCACTGGCAAACAAATTTTTATTCCACACAACCATTTCAGGATTTTGGGTCCCCAAGAGGCAAATTCAAAAAAAAAAAAAAAGGGTTGATCCTTGAACCCTGTAACTTGTAAGAAAACAACGAAAACACTCACCGGGACCAGGAATATGTTTGAGTTCATGTTTCATTATTATCTTCTCGTGCTTCAACTCCCCATATCGTGCCATGTAGCTCCAAAAGAACATCCAATCAAGACGGCATCTGTGGTTCATGATGATAACAGAATTCTCACTTTTTGGAGGCTTGTCCCCAGTGACTATAACCTTGACTCCAAACATCATCTCTGTGCATTGAGGGAGGAAAATAATCATCAGTCATCAAACTTGCATTTTATTCTTCTTGAAATTAAAATGGGTCAAGTATGGCTGTAGATAAGTTGAAACAATCACAAAGAACATCAATTTATGGAAAATTGATTTTCATTTCAAATTCAATGATATTTTGGTATTTACATAAAAAAAAAATATATTATATCAGTCAGTTGTGAGGAGACATCAATTGATCATGGGAAAAGTCAAAACTAACAAAAACTTTGGACAGTACATTTCCTGCTGTTTACTTTCTTGTGATATTAGTTTGAGAAAATTTTATGTTCAACATGTTTTCTACAGAGAATAAAAATTATGTCAAAACTGTGTCAAATTGAGAGCAAAAAAGAGGGGTGAGAAACATCAATGTTTCCTTATCTATCACAAAACATATTCAGGTTTGAAACCACTTCAGTTGTCTGACAAAACCAGCTGGGAAGCAATTCAGTGTTGCAAACTACAAGTGTTATTTAGAGTGACTCAACATTGTGAGAAAAATGAATATCAGTAGTTCATTAATTTGGACTATAAATTGGAACCTGCATGTTCCACAGTTCATCACTTTTTTGAGTTGCGACTGTGACTCAAGACCAGGCATACTTTTCTCCAGCACAAAAAGGAATTGTGAGTTAAGTTAAAAACAAGTCAAAAGAAAGACTGATGATACAATTCCAAGCAAGAAGTTTCAGTGTCAGATGCCACATTGGTGCAGTCACCATACTGCAGGAGGCACTGTTTATTCTCAAGCCAAAATGCCTTTCCAGTGGTACTTGATTCATCTTAATATAATGTTGACTGACTTAACAGCATTAACTGATCAGTAAACAAAGAGCAAATTATTAATTCTGCTAGTTTTGGCTTTACACTGCAGCAAGTTTTAATAGAGACTTTAAGCAACCCGAAATCACCACAGCAATGACAACAAGGATGTGCCAAAAAAGGCCATAAACACATACAGCCATTTTCAATTCATTTTTTAATCAACATCTTCCCTAGTGTTGCCTGACTGCTTAAGGTCTCTAATAAGTTGTTATGTTGTGGTATTTGGTGAGTCTTTTTTGGTGACATAGCAGTGTGTACTGAATGGTCCACATTCAGTCTTTTAAAAACTAGTGCTAAGAAATATACTAAGCATGGAGATCTGTGGACTACGTGAGAAGTTTGGTTTCCTGCAGTCACTTGGTGATGTCTCATTCGCTGAATTTTAAAATAAAGAAATTGGGCCATCTTCTCATGACACTGCCCTTCATAATTTTTTTTCTTGAAATTCTGACTCTAACATATCAAGAGATTAGTCGAAAAAATGTCCTTATAACCTAGAAATGTTCAACAACAAATCATTAGACCCGATTTCAAAATTGTTTTGTTGTTATCAAATAACTGTATGCATAGTGAAGTGTGGGGTCAGATAGAAATCTTATCTAAGTTTATGACATACTTATCGATAAAATTGTTTTCTTTCGTAACTTGATCATCTCCTGAAATAACACAAAGGATAAACCCCCCTCCCTTAAAAAAGGTACAACAATAGTGTAAAATAAACCGTGTTGTCATGAATTATTTAATGTAACCATGAGTTATTCAATAATGATACTTATTTCTAGTGATATCTAGACAAGATATCTTCCTGGAACCATTATCTATTTAATTAACGTTGGCATCTGAGCGAAAACACTCACCAAGAAGAGCCTTTCAACGCACAAACACGATGTTGAAGATCGAAGGAAGTTGAGGAGGGTTGCGATCACAAAAACAAAACAGCAAATTCGTTATTCATAAAAGAGACAAAGAAAATTTTCAGAATCCCAAAAACTTAATGAAAAAAAATGCATGTAGGCTTCAGAATTTTTAAAACTGCTTTCAAATTTTCCTCACCGGCGGTAAGATCAGCCACAACGAACACGATCGATCATTTGCCCATCGAAACCACTGCGGCCGCAGCCATAACAGCGGAATTGTCGGCCCCATGATAAACACAGAGCCAAAAAATGAACAAAAAAAAAGGGTAAAATTGTAGATTAACCCTCCAACGAAGTTTCTAAGCATTTTGAAAATCCTTTACGTTGAAAACACTGTTTAGAGAAAGCGAAAAGCTATTGATGCGAGAAAGCGTGACACGATCAACTATAAGCGTGCGGCGATACAGACTGCGGCTGGCTTATGAGGTGCGTGGGCTCTATTGAAAAGCTTACAGGGAGTTGTGGGTAACCAAGAAGCATCATGTTTGTGCTGAAAAACGAGGTAGACAAAATAATTGCCCGTTTACAGTTCTATCTGTGTTTGTCCTCAGTTTTTGCATCTGTTTGTGTGAGTGTTCGCTTTTTATTTCATTTCTTCCGGAATACCAAGGGAAGCCTGCGACAAAAAAGGATAACTAATAATAAAAATAACTGCTTTACTAAGAACCACTCTCTGTCACTCTCGAAGACGATCCGTCCGTTTATTTTAGTATATTGGGCTATTTTTTGTCGATAAATCAGTCTTGAAACCATGTTGGATGAGGCTGATTACAAAATGAATTAATTTAACCCTTCACTACCTTGTGAGGTGCGGCGGCCTCAAGGCTCATACGCTCGACTCCAGATCGGGTGGTCTGGGTTCGAGCCCTGGCCAAGGACAACGTGTTGTATTCTTGGGCAAGACACTTCGCTCTCACCGTGCCTCACTTCATCCAGGAAAGTAGAATAAATGGGTACCGGCGAATTTAATGCTGGGGGTAACCTTGCGATGGACTGGCATTCCATCCAGGGGGAAGTGGAAATATTCCAAGTCGCTTCACTGCTACGGAAAACGGAGTTAAGCGCTGGCCCGATGGGCCATTTGGCTCGTAAGCAGGCTTTACCTACCCTTTATTACCTTAGAGTGGGCGGCTTCTAATTTCTCCTTACAATATCACCCTTGAAACAGATGCAAAGGTCGCGAGAGTATAGCAAATGAACATTAATTGAAGAAGTTCCTAATTGTTAGTACCACCGAAAATGTAGAGATAACAGTATGGAGAATATGAATATTTATTTTGGGATCGCGAAGATAAAGGTCGAAAAGCTGTTGGGAGAGTTGCAGCCAGTATTCGTTCTAGGTCCTAACACTACACGCAGGCAGAGGCTCCGAGCTTTTGGTAGGTTCATGTTCCTGCTTGGAGGGTTTTCTGGAAGGAATCCCTGAACAGCAGGAAATGTTGACTTTTCAAGTTCAGATTGACGCGTTACTAATGGCTATCTCGTGTTCTTTCTACATCGACTCAAAAACTGGAAGAACTTTCGAATGCATTAATCTAGGCGTACTGTCTAACTACTCACTGACGAAGGATATCTGGAGGGTGGATATGATATATACTTAACACGTGACACGATGAGTGGCGCGTGAATTTACCGTAAGGGCATAGTTTACCCTTTTCCAGTTTATGTGAAGCGCAAATGAATGTTTAAAGTACACGTGACGCGTGACTTTTTTTAGAAATCGTGCGCGAAAAGGAATTAGGATCTCTCCCCCTCTTCTTTGCCACTCTCGCAAAGATAACGCGCAAATAGCTCGAAGAATCCGACAAAACATCGGCGCGAAGTGACGTAGTCAGCCTGGAGGGCTCGTGGGTTCGCTTGACTTTTATAATATGAGGGCCCCCTACACTTTTTTTTTTTTTTTTTTTTTGGTAAGATCCTTTCATGTCCACGAGAACAAATTTTAATTTAAACGTGACCCGTGAATGAAGAGCTAATTTAGACGTGACCCGTGAATGAAGAGCTAATTTAAACGTGACCCGTGAATGAAGAGCTAAATTAAACGTGATTCGTGAACTATTTTGTTTTGCGTGATGAATTTCCGGCTATTTTATTGTTTTGAATATGTACATATTGTTCTCGAACGGCTGTAGTTAAGTTTTCACAGGACAGTGGATCGATAAAAGTCGTGAAACAGACCACTAATGGGTCTTGAAGAAATGAAGTAAACATTGCGATAATTATGACTCCTGGTACAAAAATTTAACTTCCTTATTAGGGAACAGGTCTACAACAAGTCGAAAAGCTGGTTACACCCTTAGGCATGAGGACGTCAGACATACTCCTGTCTTAATGTTCTCTGTCAACACAAGTAATTAAATAACGTTTCTTCCCACGCTTAGAACACTAAAAATTACACGTATACATAACCAAAGAAATAATAATAAATAAACAATAAACAAATAAATAAACAATAAACAAAGAAAACTAAACAGGTCCTAATTGACTGCCCTTCGCATATCCATTCAAGGTTCATTTGGTCACGTAAGTGTCACACAATCAGTTAAGGCCTCCACCCTTATAATCTAGGGTACGAATTGTTCAGGAATGCATGGCATAATTTTTACAATTTAATGTGGGGCGCGAAATATTCGTTAATTGAACACTTTCATAAATGGCTGCCGGATTGATATTCTTTTGTTTAACTTTAAATTAGCCTTTCTGGCCTCGTTCTCCAGTTTAAAATTCAAAAGAATACATTATCTCAAGCGACGCTAGTGAGGCTAATTTGAATTTAAGCAAAAGAATATCAATCCGGCAGCCATTTATGAAAGTGGTGTATGATTTTAGAAGATTCAGAGAATCAGCAGTTATCTCACGAGAGCTCATAAATAAACCTATAACATATCACAAACTGGTCGAACGAAAACACCAAAAACTAAACTAAAGTAAACTAATGTCGAGATCCTTCGGGATCGCGGGACGGCTCGAAACATAAACTTACCTCGAGACCCTTTGGAACGGTGTCCACAACACTCCGCTACTGAATTATATGACTACAAAAAAGACTATTAATTGCGGACAAGATTATTCGACAAAGAGTTTTACCAGGTCGCATACCGTTAAGCAACAACAACAAAAGTTATTATGTAATTGTCACCGTAAGCAGTTCTTGAACACATTCACTGATTCAGCGCATTCAGTTTGCCTGAAAGTCTTTCAGTTCAACGTAAAGATTGAAAGGCTCTCTTTCATCAAACAAAACGAGTCAAACCATCAGTTTCACTCATTTCGTTTGCATGGCTTGATTTCCTCGTTGAAGTTCCTAAAATGTTCTTATTACTTATTAGTTAAATACTTTATTGTTTTATCGATCACGCACAGATATTTTTTATATCAGCGTCCAACGTCCAAAAAATTATCTTCTTTTCCATTTCTTTTCTACCATACCTTCTTGTTTTCAGCGGTAAAAATATATGATTTAGATGAAGAACTTACACTGAAGGTTTAAATAACGATGCAAATTGCCTTTGTCAAAGTAAAAGACAATCTAAACTTTGAACCAGCATATAAACACAAAGAAGACTGAAGGGATACCCTGGGGGTCGTATAGATATCTTATCAGACGTTTTGTTGTATAGTATCGCTGAGTATTTTTATGAGTTGTGCCGTATTTTGACGAGCCTGTAGGGCGAGTCAAAATACAAATAACGAGTAAAAATACTCAGCGATACTACACAACAAAACGTCTAATAAGTTATTTATTATCCAACACGCCAAACTATCATTTCAGTGCGGGCGAATTTCGCGGATATTTATTTACGGGGAGTGCGTGACAGAAGTATGCAAAGCGGAACGGAATTGGCGCGTTGTCGTGTTGCTGTTTCTTTTTTCTTCAATAAATGAAGAAATTTCCAGGTCGTCTAGCTGTTTTTCTTCGTTCGATTGATCTAATAAACTTGGATGTATATTTGCCAGCCATTCTGACTCTTCGTCGTCAGAAATAGGATTCAAATTGTCCGCCTAATACAAATAACGAGTAAAAATACTCAGCGATACTACACAACAAAACGTCTAATAAGTTATTTATTATCCAACACGCCAAACTATCATTTCAGTGCGGGCGAATTTCGCGGATATTTATTTACGGGGAGTGCGTGACAGAAGTATGCAAAGCGGAACGGAATTGGCGCGTTGTCGTGTTGCTGTTTCTTTTTTCTTCAATAAATGAAGAAATTTCCAGGTCGTCTAGCTGTTTTTCTTCGTTCGATTGATCTAATAAACTTGGATGTATATTTGCCAGCCATTCTGACTCTTCGTCGTCAGAAATAGGATTCAAATTGTCCGCCTTTTTTTTTTCGTAACTTCAATTCTTCGCTTGCGCGATGCGAGAAAACCTGTTTAACCGGTACTCTACAGTACAAATACCGCGTGACATTTGTACTCGTCTATGGCGTTATTTGTACTCTACGAAGCGTAGTTGAATAATAATAATACTGCATTTGATATGTAAATTTTTACTCGTGGTATGGCTCAATCTAACTGCGGATGATGTCTAGGACAAATACCAATTTAACTTAGACTTACTGTAAATAAATATTTGGCTAACACTTCATTCTTATGGCCTTTTTTTTTCCACTGAAGAAGAAAGAAAAATAGACAGCAACGCTAACTCAGAGATATATATGTGTGATATGTAAATCGTTTCGAGGCAATCACAAGAGCATTAGCTTATGCCCTTAAGCTCTACAGCTGTTTCGTAAAAGGTTTCACCCAATATAAGTTTTTAGGCAATAGCGATCTTCTGGTGACAAGGAAGATTGCTTAAGTATGTACTATTATGGATTTTTTTTCACCATGACCTACGAACTTCGATCAAGCTGTTGTAAATGGCTGTAACTCACGACAGTTATTTCGGACTGTCGCTTCCGCATAATATACAGCCGTTCTGAGAAAAATACAGCGAAACATTTATGTAGAAAGTCGTTCGCCCTGGAATAAAAATTTTGTACCGCGATGGCTGGAAGACAGCTGAATAGCTACTTAAAAATGATTATTAGGTCAACTCACCCAGTAACGCCTGCGTGATTCCACACAAGAACCAGTTACATGAAATGGAGAAAGAAGAATAATTCAAAATATTTTGGTCGAAATCCATAGAAAGTGAAACTACAAGTTTAACCAAAACAAAGCAATGGCGGATGCAAGTTTCGACGAACCACCGAAAATTGTCTCGTTTGATTGCACACAACTCCAAAAAATATCCAAAACAAAACAATGATTAAATAATAGCATTGAAAAGAAAGAAAGTAGGAAGGTAAAAAAAAAAAAATCGTGAACGATATTATGGTAAGCGCTTACCGGGGGAAGAACTAGCCACACTGCAATGAGATTGTCATCAACCCAGCGAAACCACCTTGGCTGTAAACACAGAAGAATTAAAGTCGGACCCATGACAACGATTGTGCCGATTAAACAAGTGTAGTAAAGAAAGCAAACGAAAAGGAAGCCCCTTAACCGGTGAACTGTTGCCATGGTCGCTACTCCCGCTAGCGTCAGGGGAGATGTAAACCAGTGCAGAGTTTCTATTCAATCAGCACCGGCAGTGTTACAAAAGCAACTGATTTCAATAATTAGTGGCTTCGACGGGCGAATGAAATTAAAGGGATACTGTCACGGGTTGACATGCGCAGTAGCATACACTCTCTCCGAGACTTGTCACGCTCGACGGCCATTATGGAAATATCAGTGAGTTGGAGAATTCTGCATATATTTTGCATTTAAATCAAGTTTATCCAAAGCAAATGCTCATGAAAGTGAATTTCTTTTACTGAGGAACCTTCGGTGATCTTTTGTAAATGTAAAAGTGCTTGTACGACGAAACGCAAAGAAAATAGGGCAAGAGTACCATATAACCCCATACATTACTTATGCATTCAGACTAGTAGACTTTGTTTTTAAAGTTTTGTCGTGAAAGACAAAGAAGTGGAATACATAATTAATGTCTGGGGTTATATCGTACTCTTTCCAGCAATAAACCTTGCAGAAACAGGGTATGTATATAAAGTTGAATACACGCATGTAAAGTTGTAAACATTCACTTCTTTTGTGGCTCGAATGTCCAAAAAGCATACGAAATAATTTGTGTATTCCCTTTCTTCAGGATTCGAACGAGCAGTCGTAGTCTGCCTATATTTATGAAAGCCATAGAGTTCGCCTGAGGCTTACCTGTATTCCAATTATAATGTGTAGTAGAATAAACATCGATCTGCCTCGCAAATGCTACAAATGTCTGTGATATCTGGCATTATTTTATTTTCCTATCAGTAAAATCGCTGTCGCTGAATGACTCGACCTGCATCAAATTTTGCATGCAGCCACAACTTAAATGTTTTTTCTTCCACATAAATACGCTTATGGTTCCTCAGCCACGCTTTCTTGTATTCCCTTCTGTCTTCAACCTTTCGTTTCCGCCCTGAGTTAATGCGTTTACCGCCATGTCCGGATCCTCCGCTAGACACCATTTTGAATTTGTGAATGCAACTTGAAAAAGTCAGGATGACTTTTTCAAGTTTCGATCGGCTACAAGAGCATACGCAGACCGTGACCGTGTCCCTTTAAAAACGTGACATCATGCGCGACCTGAGCCGTATTGTAACAGTTCTGTTTCCGGTTTGATATAACTAAGCAAGCGAGTTAACAGTTCTATTTCCGGTTTGATATAACCAAGCAAGCGAGTTATTGCTGAAAATTAATGACCAGACAAAATTTCAATATCGTTTGGAAAACCATTTAAGCTTTAAAGAGTGACATTTCTAATTATTACAAACAGAGCACTTTACCGGTCTGATGATATCTTTATGGGAAAGCATTAAAAAAGAAAATTAAGAAAAAAAAGAGAGACCGAAAATCATTAAAAATATTGTTTCCATTGTGACGTACGCGACCCACTTCTCCACCACTGATCAAGTACTTCCTCTTTGACTTTTTAATAAATGCACTGAATATTCATATGGATTGCTGCCAACTTTAAAATGAGAATATTCATGTTTAGATGATTTCTTAAATTACAAAATATTGTATTTTTAATTTTTTTAACCAGCTTGGGAGGAAACACATTTCAAGCAACTCTTAGGAGTGGTCTTGACGCTATTGGTGCAAAAAGAAGCATTTTGTTCACTCATTAACACTCTTTCAACTCAGAAAACGTAGAATAGTCAACCTTCAGTAGCTTTTAAGAGCGCCGTTTAAGCTTTCACTGATATTTTGTCTGTTCCACCTCACAGAATTAGGTTAAAAAAAACACAGTTCTTAATATAACTAAGTGCCATCTCAACATTGACAAGATGCAAGAAGATAAACGCAACAAATCACCCGAGTCGACCTGTTTCCAGGCTCTCAAACCAAACTCAAGGTTTCCCCAATGAATATTCCGACGAGGCAGGCTGCCTTGGTTACTTAGGTCCGGCTATGTCAGGCCCCAGTAGTTAAAAGGGCGAGTGACGCCTCTCACTGGATAAATCTCTCTCGTGTGAATAGCACCGAACGCTTGTTGGCGAGTAGTTGCCCTAGACTCCCAATAAATATGATAACGTTTTCCATATGAATAGAAAACAGATAT
This sequence comes from Stylophora pistillata, assembly GCF_964205215.1. Classification (NCBI taxonomy): domain Eukaryota; kingdom Metazoa; phylum Cnidaria; class Anthozoa; order Scleractinia; family Pocilloporidae; genus Stylophora; species Stylophora pistillata. The sequence goes on along the minus strand of NC_142524.1, from coordinate 7,960,315 downwards.
CTCGAAATTTTAGCAGCTATTACTGAGCTATTTTTCTAGAGCAAGTAAGAAAAAGGGAAAGAACTCTGAAAAAGAATTTACACAAAAATGTCAAATTTCAATGATAATGTTTTTTTTCATTTGGTGCATTTTCTTTCGTTTGGGATCTAAAAATTGGATTCTTTACGACGGCGATTTGGTAATGGCGAGTACTTTCTAACGAGGAGTTGGTATAAAAGGGGATTAGTATTAGAAGAGGTGGGAGCCTCTTATGTTAGCGGAAATTTCTTCTTAGGTGAGCGATGATTACGTTTAGGACGGGGATTTCATCATGTTTGTGTTCGTTCTGACAGGAATATCTCGTTCAATCCAGAGTTCGGTGTAATGGGGATTTAGTTTCAACGCGAGAAATTTCGTCCGAACAGCTGCTCACGGTCTGTCTATAAAGGGGATTTCGTCACACGAATAGCTCGTTATGTAAAGGGAAGTTCGTTATAGTGAGTGCTCTTTCCAATAGTTGATGATAATGTCAAATATGGTTGCAAATTAGGCCAGGATCGATCATTTCACTATGGAGTGTCATGGTGGTTAGATTATCAGTGACTACCCGTCAATGACTTGAAGAACTGTCAAAAGGAACATAACCCCGGTAACTGAGCAAAACACTAAATACACATCGTGTTTCTTCACCTGCCTGGTAAAAACAGCAACTTTAACTATGTGAATATCAAATTGTTTCTGAATCATGATGAAAATATTACTTTTTAGGGGATACAACTTGAAACCAGTAATTCCGCCATTCCGCCGGCATGAAGATCACTTTTAGTTTCGTCAATGATAATTACATAGCTGCTTTATTTTTTAAAGCAGTTGTATCTAATGAGACCTGCTGTATTCAAAATGCAGAAGTTTTTCTGTACAGTTGCTTTCATGCAAAAACGTTTAAACAGTGTATTCACTAGAACAGCTTGCTCTGTAGGCACAATACATGAAACGCCATTCTGGGGATTTTCAGACCGGCATCATTTTCAAGATTTCGCAAAGTATCTCTAACTTCTAAATAATTTGGATATATCAACAAAGTTGAAATGGTAAATTGGCCACTGTAATGATTACAAAAGCTGACGTTTCGAGCGTTAGCCCTTCGTCGGAGCGAAGGGCTAACGCTAAGCGAGCGAAGGGCTATCTCTAACTTCTGCCTTTTAAAAACCTAAGGTTGTTTTCAATGCCTCGCGATAATTCTGATGGCGATAAAATTCATGGCAGAATTTGCGAATCCGAGTGCGAGCAGCCAAAAGTCTAACAAAGAGAACGAGGCGGAATCCAAACGGGTATTCTGTTGTAGAGCAGGTTTAAATTTCAAGTATTCTTAGGTTTACCTTTTCTTTTATTAAGTCTCGCCTTTTCGCCCCTACGTGCTATTTTGATGAATCTATAGTTTGATCATTTATTTTTAGTGTGTGCTTGAACTTGGCTCAGTTCTCACCGTGCTAGACATTTTAATCCCTTGTTATGGTTGAGCCGGGATAACTAGTTTGCTAGGTGGTCATGTTTGCGTTGGTAAAACTGACCTTGAGTTTTACCCACACGGAACATCCTGTTTTGGAAATTCCCACGGTCAGCTAACCCAAACATGTCTGTGATTTTTGTATTTAATACTGGGGCACTCCTTGCTGAAAGTAGTAGAAATAAGCAGTGGAGAAAGAAAGAGAAAACTAGCTGCAGTAGAAGCAGCAGTGTAGGAGAATAAAGAAGAAAATTACAGAGTCTCAGTACCTCTTGTTAATTCGCCAAGCGAGTGGTAAAACCCCCCGCACAATTCTTCACCTTTGTCACTGCCGAAGCAGTCCAACAAAAAGAGAACAAGAGGACGACAAAACAAACGGTTTTCGCAACCTGCTTGTTCCTCTGGTGAAGTACAGAAATTTGGTCTCTATTTTGATTTTGGTTTATGTCTGATACTCTAGAAGAACTCTTATACGCGTTGACTATGGCGGCAATTCCACTCCCGATTATCATGACCACACACAGTTTGTAAATAGAAGATTCTACATAGCGACACGAGTGCTCGAAAAAATGCCAAACCATGATTGTAACGGGAATTAACCACACTACAACAATCATCGCTTTTAGTCTCATAAAATTCATAAATAACTTGTGTTTCAAGGGGTAGCAAATAGCGAAAGAACGATCAAAACTCAGACAAGTTAGAGCCATTAGCGAGGAATCGATGGACATGCGAAAAATTGCCTCACCGATGTGTGCGCTGAGCGGAGCGAGATGAAAATTGTAGATGGAACTCTGGATTATGGCAAAGTAAAACGGAGGAATTCCTGTGGATGACGCGATGAAATCAGCTACAGCGAGGTTTGCAATCTGAAGACCGTAGATGTTTCTTAAGCGTGGTGTCCGACAAATTCCCAGAATGACAAGAAAATTACCAATCGATCCGAATACGGACACAGACCCACAGCACACACCGCCGAAAACTTTTGCGGTAAATCCAAGTTCAGCACAAGACGCTTTATCTGAAGGAACTGAACTGTCGTTTGTTGGATATATCCGAAGTTGAAATGGTAAATTGGCCACCGTAACGATTGATTATCGTTTGTTAAATTGTTTGGAAGGGATGTCAAGTTTTTTATTGCTGTTCCTTACAAGTACACAGTTGGAAATGTTTGCAGTTGTGTTTCATAGTCGAACTAAGAGCGCTTTTCAAAGCAACTCCGTATCTGAATCCGGCCAACCAGAAAATACTGTTCACATGCACTCAAAACTGAGAACTTTGCAATTCACTTAACCAGTGCTACAGGTAAACTGCAGCTTTTCAATGTATTTCTAGCTAGGATGATTAAATAGGAGAAAAAAATTTAACTTTTTTAAACCGCAGTAGACAGATGAACTACACCTAACAGCTGTTCCGTTCAAAACTCAGCTATTCTCAGTTTACGAGATGCTCCATAGTTCAGGTTTTGTTACTAGGAGATGAATTAAGACATTTTGCAACTTAAGTTTCTTGAGAACAGCTTACAGGCCCTTTAAATTATTTGTGCGGAGAAAAAGTGTTCCTTAATGACATTTTGATTCCACTTGGAACCGATGAAATAGGGAAAGATCCCCCAACCTGTTTGAATTCAATGACGCCAGTTTAATATCGTTTGCATATTAATAACTTTTAACTTTGAACATGTTAACGTTCAAAGAAAATTACCTGCACCTAACATATTTGCATATTTCGTTTTGATCTTGAGTTAAAGCATTGCATAGAAACGACGATTTGTTCAGAAAATTATGCTGTAGTTAAGTCGGAGAAAGTTCAAAACACCACTTTATCATGGACAAAAAAGGTTTTTCGCATACTCACTCTTTTCGTGTTTAATTTCACCCTTTATGACCAGACAGACTTATCTAGTTGTCTGATGTTGGCACATTTCAAACTTACATGCGTATTTTTCTCTGTCTCAGAACATTATTTTCTTGTTCCTTCTGACATTTCTTCTTGATAGTATGCCAAAGCTGCAAGAACAAAAAATTACATAATTAGAGCTCAAATTGATTAAAGTTCTCTCATTTCCCAACCGTCTGCAGTTAGGTCTGTCAGAGGAGGCTTTGGACGGACCAATTCCATCTCTAAATACTAACTCACGCTAATTTTTGGATGTAATTATTTTCCCTGGTTGTGGGGTTGGCACACGTAAAACGTCTGATTTTTTTTCAGTTGGGGATCTAACACATCAAATGTCCGGTTTTCTAAAATTTTCTCCGGAAGTCACCCTTTCACTGACATTTCATGAGTTTAAAAATCCGCTAGGTAAGGCTACGAGCCTCCTTAAAATCAAGCTGGTTATAAATCTCACTTGTATAATTTTTAAATTAATTGGGAAATTTCAGTCTCCTTTGGCTCTGACGCGAGCCCAAAAAGTTCAAGAAAACAGATGCAAAAACAAAACATGGCTAGTTTGAACGTTCTCGAAGTTGCAATGCTAAAGAGTGTTGAAGTGCGGGAAGTGTGAGTGACCTGTGCGCAGAACGCTTTTTCTCCACCAGCAGATTCAAGGCAAATTTCACCTCGTAGATCATTGGACTTTATTTTTCCACGATGTTTGGACCCCTTTCTGTATTACGAATAAAGAGAGCTACACTGAATTAAAAGTATCCCGTGAACTGGGGTACGGCGTGGGAGAGGGTGATAAGATTTTGGTTGTGTCGTGATGAAATGTACCTGATCCTCCCCCCATGAGACTGTAATATTCTGACACCCCCTCCCTCACTGGCAGTCAATTGGCAGTCAATTCTCTGTAGCCTCCCCATTCATACTCTGTTGGCTAGGGCTGATTCTCCCCCTCTCCCCCCCCCCCCTGAAAATCATGTGATCCCTCAAAGACAAGTAAAGTAACATCAATGCAAACCCGGATTCCTTTCGACACCCAGTTGAAAAATTCCTCTTTGAGGACACGTAGATTTATTTTCACCCACTCCGTACTGCAAAACTATGTCAAAGATCATGCAAGAGTTTACAGTCAAACTAAGTGAACCGTACCCCTTAAGATTACATTAATGAATTGATCATTTGAATATTGAACCGCAAGTAGTTTCAAGAATGCAAGAATAAATTGATTATTCGATTAGTGAACCCGCTAGCCGTTTCACGAATGCAATAATGGATTGATTATTTGAACTGATTGAACCCGATAGCCGTATTCGTTTTGAAAAGGCGAGGATCATTGTTCAAATTAGAAGTTCGTTTCTGAAGTACAGCAAGACTGTTCTATTTGACGACGAATCCTGAAAATGAACAGACTGCACTGTAAAACATTGCGAAAACAGTCGATCGTAAAATATTAACGAAACAAAAAATTTCTTGCGATGGCTTCGCCCGTTAACTATTTTTTCGACCATGAATACACACAAGAATTTCTACAAGTTTGTCAAGATGTAAATAGGCGAAAAAAGCTCTCGATAACATTCCATTTACAACATTTACAAGAAGTTCTACACAAAACTCGAACTCACCTTTCCCGCCATGTCTGACGCCATGTTGAAATTGTTCTGATCCCACATCACGTGTTCGCATAATCCAATCAGAAATGGACTTCTGATTTGAACAATTATCCGCGCCTTTTCAAAACGAATACGGCTATTGGGTTCAATTTTCAAATAATCAATCCATTATTGCATTATTGAAACAGTTAGCGGGTTCCATGTTCAAATATTCAATTCGTTATTGCGCTCCTGAAACGATTAGCGGGTTCAATATTCAAATAATCAAATCATTAATGTAATCCTGAGGGGCACGCTTCACTTAGTTTGACTGTAAATCTTTTTGCTACGTCACTGCACTGGATAAATACATGATTCATTAAGGAACACAGGAAGACGTCAAAATTATAATGGAACGTAAATAATACCTCCATAAAATTGTGAACTCTTTTACAACAAAATGGTGGAATTTGAAGTTTAAATTCCGCATTTTGCTAAAAAATTGCAAGCTGTTCATGGAATTAATCATTCTTTTCATCCGACACGACTTCACTACCAGCTGTTGCAGCACCATCTTTAGAAGGCCTTGCCTCATTAGGGTCTGCTGTGTCAGTATTATCCACAGGTTCACCAGTTAGACCAAATTCATTGACACGTTTTGGATCGATTGGATAGATCCACCGCTGGTACAAGTAGATGAAGAAAACTATATCTGCGATGAAAACATAACAAATAAAGCTAAGTTAAACTTCACTGGCGATTGATAAATAGAGAATAATACATGGATGCGCGCAGATTAGGAATTCCTTTTCGAGTTTCCAAACAAGAAGAGAAATTACATATCTATAATCAGCCAAGTATTATTTTTTTATTATATAAACACCATAGGCCTTTACGGACAACAAAATTCGACAAACGGCCTTGAATTGAAGATGGTGAACGTTCGCTTTGCCATTCTTCATCGACCTGGTAGAGTGGCACGAAAGGCGAGTGATATGTCTGCAGTTGATTGGCGACATCAAACACACGTGAAAAGTTATCGTAATTTTAGACGTGTGTTGTAACGGATTTTCTTAGGGCTGGAAAGCCATGGAAAATACCGCAGTTTATTTAATAAGTAGAATTACATATGATACTCTTTCCAGAGCACGTTTCTCGAGTTTCTACGTACTGTACCAAAAAGGTCATCTCTGTTAAGTTTTCCTTAATAAAAATAACTTATCATCTCAGAAGCATCCCAAGCGGTACAAAGTTGACATTTTGATGACAAGAGCGAAATGATCATCGGTAAAAATGTTTAGAGCCTTGTAAGTCATCATACGCCACGGAAGTTGAGCCACAGATTTTGGCTTATAATCTGATAAACAGCTGCGGAGTCATCAGTATGCTAGTTCTCCATACTGTTCTCCTAATCACATTTCCTATGGTGCCCACTGGGAGAATTTGTGTAACAATCAAAAGCCTTTGGAATTCGCGATGATTTCCTCAATAGACACCGCGAAAATACGTTTTTTAAGGCACAATACAGTATTTTACTGGTCAGCGGACGCCTTAACGAAACCCCAAGAGGTGGATACTTTTATAATGTTTACGCCGTGAGTCTAATTAACAACGTAAAAAGGTAAAACTTAGAAAGAATACCGTTAACTTAGCTTTGAAACTCGGCTCATCTTTTGAATAGTTCTTATGCTCAATTATATATTTTGCCAAAGCCGAACTGAAGTTGCACACGATATGAAATTGTTGTTTTTGCGGAGCCGAAACTTGTGGCATTTTCATTTGGTCTTTTAGTTCCAGATTATTCACAGCCACTCAGCTTTGAGTGCCAGTTCTCCTCAGGGGACTTCACAGAAGTATCTCAGGCGGTCGATAAGCCAAAACCCATGAGAAGGAAAAGAGCCGAGACCTAAGCGCTATGTTTTCATGTCCGCTCGAGGGTTGCGTTAAGATGAATCAACGTCACTATTTCAATTCCCAACAGGAGATCGGCTCCTGTCCCAAGATTGATTTTGTTTGTTTGTTTGTTTGTTTCGAAAAGCCTACACAGCGTTTTTATTTGCGATGAGATTTACCTGGGAATGTTTTTGTCTGCTTTGGACCCCACCCCCACCCCCTTACCTGGGTCCAATATCAAAGAGGATGTCACGCAATCTAGTTTAGCAGAGGGATTTTGGTCTTTTTTCAACAACATATGTATATGAGGTGAGTAAATGTTTGTCCTATTCTTCCATCATTGCTCGTACGATTTCTTTCAGACGAAATGCGAACATTTTGATGAACACTTTGCATATTTAGATAACTGGTACAAGCCAGGCTTCAAAGTAAATAAATGCGCAGGTACGGGAAGTGTTGTCATGAGGTTTACAGCTCAATTTCGCACAATAAAAATGCTTTTCCTTTCAAATAATTGCCACTACGAAGTCATAATCAATTGTTTACTTTTTTAACTGGTGGAAAAGGATCAAATTCTTGATTTTTGGAAAATATTAATCACAAGAAACTGAATCTTGTATTTTCTGAAATAGTTTCACGAGGGCATTAATGTGGCAAAGTTCGGAAGATTTCGATTTTTCCATCGTGCACATCTATCCGTGGTATTTTACAGAAAGTCAGTCTTAGTGCTATCTCAACACTGGCGACGCTGAACGAAGACAAACGCAACTTCTTAAAAGCGGCCAAAAAAACTAACTCATTCTCATAGGAAACACTCTCTGCTTCCTCTTCAATGTTTTCTGCAGTTACCGACTCAACAATGGGAGTAAAATTTTTTTCATCTTAGCCGGCTGTAAAATTTTGATAACCGTTCTTCATTTCTTCAGGGCCCGAAGTAACTGGCTACCCGCTGTTGCGGTTCTCCTGCCGTACTTTGTAGTGGAGAAGTTAATAAATAAATTTTCGCTCCATGGTTTGCGGCACCAATTGTCGATACCCAGCGAATCTATCGATGGAATATCTCTGAGTGGGAAAGTGAATTTCCTCCGGTATCTTTCCTTTTATGATATCTAGTTTCTCGAAGCAATAATTTTCAGAATACCTCACCGTCACATCGTAAATAGCACCTAGTTTCCGTGACGACTATGTTCTACATCCTCGCTCGCGTGCGCGAATTAATTCCCTGCGCAGATAAACTTCGTCAAAGGCTTTGACGAAGTTTATACGCAGTGAATTACTCCGCGCAAGCGAGGATGCAGAACATAGTCGTCACACGGAAGGTAGTTATAGTTCTTCATGGCATAAGAATTACTCCAGGTAATTCTAATAGCGCAGAGCGATACGATCCGGTTAAAATCGGAAGCAGAATAATCATGCTTGTGACTCAAATCCATCGCTTGCGATCTGTGAACTCTTAATTGTTTGAGTTGAATTGTAAGCTAACCGATGGCTTGAGAACTCACATGGGTTCTGTTACTGCTTGCGACTTTTACGATCTAGTATCTACTCGATCATACGGTGTCATAATCGGACTTGGAAGAATGATGCAACCATTCTGATTTTTCCGACACGCGATTTCGATTCCGTCGAGCTCTTGACTCCGCTTACGACTCCGCTTTCAATTTTCGTCAGGTCGGAAGCACTCTCAGGACTCCCTCTACAGCAATTATTCATTGGGTACATTTACGATGAATTTTCTTACGGGTCCAATGGTGTAAAGGGCACTGTAAGAGGAAAACGTCTTCCCCAGGCAGACCTTGCTGATCCACGGCCCCCCTCCTTCATAAACCGGCCCCCGCCACCGCGTCTCCTTGTCAGTCATCTTCATAGGGGTGTCTTGCCCGAGAACATAACAACATACAACCTTTTCCCCAGGGTTTCCTGGCTTGTCCCTCAGTTAAAATTGCGAGAGAGCAGATAATTCAGATTCTTGATCTATCCAGGATATTGTTACTGCCGGAGTCCTTTCAGTTCCGATTCTTTTGTGTCTTTGGAGATTTAAATCCAGAATTTAAAGTGAGGACGTTTTATTTGAATACTATTGTAATCAGTTATTATTTTACAGATCCCAACTATTGGGCAAGAATCTCAAGTTTGGATCATTTTGGGGAGGAAATTGCTTGTAAAGTATGCATAAGCGAATTAAGATAAAACTTTAATAGGTCTAAACTATATCTAACGCATTTCTTTCCTTTGCGGAAGGTGAACTTGTGCTATAACTTTGATGAGCACCTAATCGGATATGTAAACCTTGTAGGAGAGCAAGACGCGATAGGAACTTTTAAAAACGGTTTGGACAACTCGGGATACGAGGAATAAACAGCATATTAGAGGCAAAAAAGCACCTCATTGGAGTGAATTTCGATCTATCTGCTGTTACCTTCAGCAAGTGGCTTTGCACAGGAGATTGAAGACTGGTTTCATACAAGTCTGTGTTGCGCGTTTGACCAGAAGCTTTCACCTTAAGGGAGGTGAAACACAGTGAGTAGATACTGTATACGCGTTTTGTTGCGATAGTCTGCGCGCGGTATTCAAATGAAAGAACTGGTTCAAGTGTAAAAACGAGTTGGACTGGGGACAGACGTGACGATGCTGAGCACTGGAATGCAGAAATTTCACTCAGAGTACATTTACAGAAAATAAAAAAAACTACCCTAGTCCTTCCAGTCTTTCCAGATTCCCATTTAATTTTCTGCCATGCAGCCGATGGCCGGGTTACTCTTCCAATCTTGGAAATAGCGAGAAATGCACCTTAGTTCCGCATTACAAAACAAGTTGATAAACAATAACCACGATGTCTTTTTTTTTTCGACTTTGTGCGCTAAAATAATTGTCAGCTGCGGTTCTAACGTCAAAACAAGTTTTGTGGCACAGCTTCGAGTAGTCGCTCGTTCATCTCGAGCCTGAGATTTAGTCAGAGTTTATTCTCTCACAAGCTTTTCCAAGAATTGGTTGCTAGGTGCCTTTGGTTCAAACAATAAATATTTTGCTTTTATTAGCTTCGCTTGGATGCACTTTCTATTGTAGCAACTGAAGTTTCGTCAAGGTGTTATTGTTCTCCAACCAGATCCACCACTTTGTTGCCACATGGAATAGAATTTCAACCTCGTTTATCAACTTCAATATTAACTTTAAGCTCCCAATTTCGAATTTTTCGATCAGCTTCACTTTCCTGCCCTTGCTAGATGGAATTAACTGACAAGCTCTCTGGCAATAAAAATGAAGAATGTATGTATCCGCTGCGTCACTAGCGTAAAGAAATAAGGCATTGATGTTCGCCCACTTAATTTGTATTTTAAATTTATTTACGCCCACGAAAAACACTTCAGTCTCAACAAACAAAACAAACCAGATGTGTAATGATAAAAGTAATGGATGTTGTAATTGATCAAATGCCATTTCATACCACTAAGGACATGTTAAAAAGGAAAACATGGTAAAGTGGTCAGGTTGAGCAAAACTTGAGTGAAGGTATTCCTGTAACTTTTTACTGTAATGCTAACAATTTTGTTTACTTTAATTTGATTAGGAGACAGGCCGATTCCAATATCATGAACTGTAAACAAAATTAGACAAAAAAACGTCGATCAGAGCACAAAGTACATAAAGAAATTATCTCGCCATAGAAATTCCATTTCGACACCCCGTCGCAACGATAAGGGCTGGGAAACATTTACGGTCTGAAGCAAGCCTGAGAAAAGTCAGTCTTAGCAGGAGGAACAAAACCCGTGAGTAAAATCATTTTGCAATCTTATTTTAAATTGAATTTTTAGTGATTGTGCAAAACATTTTTGCTTCGTTTTCATAGAACAATCGTGCAATAAGCAAATAGTTCCATAAACTATCGTTAAAACCCCAACGCCGCCAGAAAGTATGAATCCAAATGTTAACAAAAGTAAGGGCTTGTTTTACACGCGTACTACTTTGCATACGAAGTCTAAAACAGCTTCTGAGAACCTAATGATGGTACACAGCGCGGTTGCTATATATGTGTGCTTTATCTATGGCGATTGGTTTCCAGTGGTCCCCATAGCCAATCTCGTCAATCTTCATCAAGTTCGCCAAAAAATGACGATGGAATTTCGAGCCTAAAGAAAGAAAATTTCAATTCCAATCGATTGAAAGTACATTCTAATACAGTGGACCTTTGATCTCTCAGTGATCAGCCACGCATAGGTGTGGCTCGGGTTTAAAGATATTTCCTCGTAAGTTTACGCAATAAAAAATGCCTTAGAGATCGAAGGGTGAACCAAACACTAATCTACGGGTGTAAAAAGGTGGGCGTTTGTTTGAATTTGGCATCACTGCAGTTTTGAAAGCCGTGTGAACGCTTTGACGACAAAAAGTTACTAAACCGCGAGGCAATTTCAGCAAGAGCTTGCGAAAGTAAGTTTTTCCTTTCGAAAGGGAATAGTATCGTATCGATGCTAGAAAATTCCTGATTATCAGAATAGGTTGGAACGCAGTTACAAAAACAACTTACAAAAGCATTAGGGCGAAAAAGAATTTCAAATAACTGTTAGCCTTGATATTAAACAGAACGAAGTCGGGTCGGGCACCTACACTTTCATGTGATAATTACAGCTTTAAGCTGGTATTTAACCACAGAGAACAAGTGTTACATTATTTGAATAGGTGAAGTAAGCGAGTCGATCTTAAGCCGATGTTAATAACTAATTCTTTTGTTATACCGATGCGGTGCTCTTGGATTCTTCGTTCGGATGGGTTTTCGAGATTCCTGTGGAAATTAGTTTAACAGTGGAAAACAAAGTAAAAGGTCAGATAGATTTAATAATGATTTAATAATGTTCATGACGGAAAGGAGTGTCTCTTTCTGCAACATTTTCGCGCGCCTTGACTTAACTTGTTTCGGTGGCCCCTTTTTTCTGATTTCTTCAGCTACAGTTATGCTCAAGGCCCGGAAGATAAAAAGAGACAAAATATCTAAAAGTACCACATAAGGAATAAACCTTACAAACTTGTAATACTTATACCAACTGCCTTATCTGTGTTTCTGATGATATTATGTCTTCGTACTGAAACAAACGTTTCTCTGTGAATTTCGCGATTAAAATTGAGATAAACCCGGCAAACCTTGACACGTCACAGCAGCAGAACCACTAAAAATCCACGTTACCAAACCAATGAAACGTGATGGCAATATAGGGGTTGTCGGTTATACGAAGTTTTGCACATCGCGTAAAAGCTGAATCATATTTGGTTCTTGCCATTAATTCTTAAAAAGCTGAGGATTCTTTCAAAAGACAAAGGAAATTTCCGTAGCTTTTCATTATGATCATTACGTGATAATGGAACAGGTAACCAGCGGATGTGCAAAGCCTTAGACAAACATTAAGGCTGATGGTTTCGAAAGAAACTGTTTGGGGCTGCGTCGGTGGGAGTAACGAAATAATTTGGATATATCAACAAAGTTGAAGTGGTAAATTGGCCACCGTAACGATTACAAAAGCTGACGTTTCGAGCGTTAGCCCTTCGTCGGAGCGAATTGTCGCTCCGACGAAGGGCTAACGCTCGAAACGTCAGCTTTTGTAATCGTTACGGTGGCCAATTTACCACTTCAACTTTGTTGATATATCCAAATTATTTCTTAGACAAACATTGTTTACAAGATTTTATTTATCATATCCAAGTGTTCATTAAGTCAATCTACGAGGAAATGATTACGATCTTATAATCTATATTTTCATTTGAATATTTCATTATGAGAACTTCACAAATGGTCTTCAGTTAAACCACAGGACTATACTGTGCTCCAAGCTAGAAAATTCTATGAGGCTCTACATCAAAGAAGAATGTGTCTTTTTGTATTTTGTGAAGAAAGTTGTACCGTTTTTCCGTAAATTTTCGAGAAATTTTGATGTTTATCATTAATTAATCAGCGATATGTGCTAACATGATCAGTGTAGGCAAAAATGCTAAATGTTTAAATGAGTTGAAGAAAAGAATTTCCGGTGGTCTAAATGATACAATCGAGAGCAATTTTATGATGTAAACATCACCCTAAGTTTAATTTTAGATTGGAAACTTCTGATTCTCTTTTCCAGAAAAACAATTGAATTTTGGTTAAAGTTGATGAAAGCGAGTGGCCTCCTTAATTCTTCCACGCGTTTTATCCATGAGGTAAATTAAACTTTAAGTTGTTTGTCACTCACCAAGAATTTTCTCATATAGGAAGAGCTCTTTTAGGCGAGCGGTGAACTGAGGAGAAATTATACTACTTCAACCGTCCCGAACAACTATGAGTAAAGAATTTGTGTCTTGCGAAACTTTTTTGTTTCTGAAGATAATTTGGTTTTATCACCTGAGTTGATAATGTAAATTGATTTGATTTTTTGATTTAATTTAGAGATTTACCTTAAGGTAGGTGTAGAAACAATAGGATTCTAAGACCAACACTTTAAATACCCACCCAACCCACCCCAGGGGAGGACATCCACCACACAATAATCTCTTGCGTGGAAAATTTAATTGACGTCTCCTACCCCTAACCCTGCAGGAGACGGGGCCTATGGTTTATTCGTCCTTATCCGAGAAGACTAGAATATCTATCTATTTCTTGATATTATAGAAAGGTAGCAAATTCTCCTCAGTTATTTTAAGACCATGAGTATTGGTCCGGCCGGAGCTCGAACCCTCGACCTCGCGCACAACACAATCTGGCACTCTAACCAATTGAGCTAACGGGGGGACGGTTAGATTAGCCTCGTAAAGAGTTCTCAAGCTGACATTTCGAGCGTTTAGCCCTTCATCCAGTTATTCGTTTTCGTTTATTGCTGTTGTTGATTTTAACAGGAGCAGATTTTCAAGAGATCTATACCAGGGGAAACATTTACAGTGAAACATGAAGACCCTAATTATTTTGGCGGTATTTGGAACTCTTTTCAGGCTTGGTAAGGCTAAATTTTTCTTTCATATCAACAGGTGGTAGATGAGATTCAAAATGAATTTGAAAGATTCTTCAAACTACTTGAGGCGGAACCGAGTGAAACTCATTGTACAGTTCAATTTTCTCTCACTAGCCTCTAACTCCTGTTCAAGAAACCATGAATTCCTCTTTGAGGGATCGCATACATTTCTTTGGAAAAGTATCTTCGACGCCGTTTCAAAATCTGACATGGCGGAAAAAAATTGACAAATACTCATAATTATTATTATCATCTGTCCTTGTCCTTGAAGCTGCGAACGTGCAAAGGTTCATTACATCGGATACAGAGGCCTTTTAGGGAAAAAAGAAGATCCATTCAACTCTCGAGTGAATTTCACTAAAGAAGTGTACATTTTCAAATCTATTTTCGAGCATGTTTTATTGTTTTATATCGCAGGGACAAGCCATATGTATGATGCACCAGAAGGTAAAGTTACTTGCAACAACAATCATACGATCGATATCAAAATCACAAACGTAAATGATCTTGACGAGTGGAAGGAACATGAGTGGCAATTACAGAACAACAGCACATGCAAGCCAGTGTTTGGTAACAAGACAGTAACCTACAGTGCCCTGAAACTGCCTGACTGTGCATGGCATTCAGAACAGCCTGCTAACAGCAGTATCAAATATGTCTTGAGAATCAACCCAACAAAGACAAAGGGAAATTCCAGCAACGAACAGCTGCGTGGCTATGACCACCTGTACTATGTGTCGTGTTCATATTACAATCAAAACACGTCCTCAGCCAGTTTTGTACCGATTAAGAACCGGGAAGACAACGATTCAAGTATGTAGAAATGAGATCGTTAACGAACACCATGTTTAACTCTATTTCAATTAAAGAGGGTTCTGAATGGGATAATGTGAAAACTTGGATTTTTCAATATCAGTAACTATTTTGATAATGAGAATTTATCAGTGGACATTCCGTGAGGTGTTTTTGTCCATTGTTTCTCGCAAGAATTTGAATTTAGAATGTTGGTTTTTGTGGAGGGAGGAACAACGGCGGACCTGAAGAGAAACCCTCGGAGCGAGGACGAGAAACAACAACAAACTCAACCCACATGTGACGCCAAGTCCAGGAATAGAACCCAGGTCCACAGCGATGGGAGGCGAGCGCTCTTATCACTGCGCTATCCCCGCTCTTTTGGTTGCCTTTAGGGAATATGATCACCGGGGTAAAATTTTATTGGATAACTGGGATATGATAAAGCACTGAGATTAACGCTATTCTTTTCGGCATAAGCAAGTCACCATGCAATTGCTATTATTTTTTTTATAACATTACCAAAGTAAAGCGCATGCACTGATTGGTCAATTTAGTGTTCACCACTTGGCCATGGGTGTACGCTGCTGTAGTGAGTAAATGCATACACAAGTTTCCGCGCGCGCGTAAGATTTGTTAAATAAAGGGGAACTGTTTTGCTACAATGAATCAATGTTCTGTTATAAAACAAATCGTAAACACCACAGCATACACTATTGAGTTATGGATGCACTTAAGAGGTTTTCTAAGCACTCAGGAGGCTAGAGTCGCTCTCGGCTATCGCCTCGCGCGACCCTTATGCTTCTTTCATGTTTAGCAACCTCCCATGTGCAACCATAACTCAATGGTGTACGCTGTGGTGTTTACCATTTGTTAAATATTATCGATAGATTCGATCGATAGATTCGATAGATTCAAAACAGAATTTTATTTTCTTGTCCTTCCTAGGCACTGCGTTTTTCAGCTTTAATCTTCGTGCGTTCCTCTATGCCAATTACACTGGAGAAGTTCCCAACAAAGTTCCACTGAAAAAAATGTTGTACTTCCGGGCTTCAGTTGTGACCTCAAGCGCTGCACCCAATCTTGACCTTTTTCCTGTTCACTGCTATTCGTCAAAGAGCTACCGCCCGGATTCTGAGAAAGGGAGAGTTACTCTGATAGAGGAAGGGTAGGTGGTCTTCGGTGGTGGCTGGAGAAAACGAAGAAATACTCCTGAATCTAAAGCTAGTTATAATAACAAGGAGCCAATTCCTTGGAACGTTCAACTACCCTTTGTTTATGTCGCGGTGTCTTCTAAGACAAGACCATTTTCAGCTTGAATTTACCGCGAAATGGGATTCTCCACGGAGGTCTTTCGACCAATCACGATTAGCAGGTCGTTAATTTATAACTTAACTCTTTATTTCTCCGGGAAAAAGATAGTCTAAAGATAAACCGTTTTGTGAGAATGCCGTGACATAGGCTCAGTATGAGAATTGAACGCTCCAAGGAATGGGCGTCTGTAAATACTTAAAAACTATGGGGACACTCCAAGCTACTGGGGACTGAGAAAATTCAGAGAAGCACAATTACAAAAGGAGGCCGGGACAATGTCTAACGCTGGTACCATCCTTAATTGTTCCCAAAACCCATGGCGAAACGACAAACCGCCAACTACATAAAATTCCTGTGAATTTCCAATAGGAGTGGATTGTCGTTCTCCGTTTTGTTTATCATGGATGTCGTTTGTAACCAATCGTCAATCAAGGCAACATCTTCAAATAGTACGCGAAGGATTTGTTTTTCTTCCACCCATGAAATAAAGCCACTGTCTGCAAGGTTATTCAGCTTAAGAGCAATGCAACAAAGGACAATTCCGCAGAGTAACGCTGTAATCTCTCTCTCTCTCCATGTCGATCGGACTTCAAAAGTTCTTAATCGGCGCGATGTTGTTCAAATTTAATTAAGATATATTTTGTGATATTAGACTTAAATGATTTCTACTGATCCTTTTTTCAAACAGTTGTGGCAACAAATACACCAGTGATGACCTCGGAGACACTTTGTCCTACTCTTGCAAAAGTGACAGCCCCAAAGAAATGTTTTCCATTCAGTCCTTTAGGTACTATGGAGCCGAGGGAGGTGACCCGGTTTACTTCCACTGCGTTCTGAGGGTCTGTCTGGCAAACAAAAGCCCTTCAGCATGCGAGTGCCCATCCAATAGCGCGTGTCCTAGTTCCAGGAAAAAAAGGTCAACAATGGACGAAACGAAAGTGTATCACGTGTCTACGGGGCCTTTTATTTTTGAAAACGATGAGGAAGAGAAAGAAAGTATGAGGCATTCATTCATTGTTAATTGGTTGTTTATAAACTTAAGGTACACGTAGAATGCGTTGAGATCCATATTAAAGGGTATGGTCACGTCCCAGATCCTATTTGAATTATACTCTATATCGCCTGGGCTATCAAGGACTACTTGGCAAGTTTTTGCGTTTTCGTGAAGCCATATGCGACAGCTGTCCTGCAAACTGTTCGGAGCAGCAATTTCAAAAGCATCCCAAGCGAAAGCATTTTTTTTTTAAGCTCAGCTGTTGAGCATAGAAAGATGTTCAGCTATTGATATTAGCTGAGACAGAGAACGGAAGAAAAACTCACGAAAATAAAATGTCTTTTACGGCATAGATTTGTCCTCAATTAGGTGTCACAACACCACAGCCAGCGTATTACCAGTGACCAATCAGAGTGAAAGAAACTTTCAGGAAATAGCTGATCAAAACTCAAATTAAAAACAAGCAAATTGATTAAAGCGGAGAAAAATGCAAACCAACTTGTCGCAGTTAGTTTTGGTTTTGAATTTAATCAATTGAGGAAAAGGAGTTATTCTTCTTAACCAATCATAGAATGAAGTGAAACAAAACCAACAAAATCCTGAAGTGCTTTCGAAACTCAATTTAAAACTGCTCTAATACAAGTTTAATGCCCGTTATTTATTTTCTCTTCACAGCTGGATCAGGCGAAGAGAATGAGACCCAGTCCCTCTCAACCAGTACGATAACAACAGTAGCGATCAGCGGTGTTCTCGCCGTGGCAATTATCTGCCTCACCGTTTACCTGATACTGCGCAGCCGCAACAAGCGCAGACAACGTGGTGACATCTACATTGCTTCACAAGCACCCGAACTGTAGCGTCTGGTCATCAGCGAAAAACAGCATATGTATCTTAGAACCTAAAATCATATTCATTCATTTTAGTATAGGTTGTCATTTACAAATATACGGCATCACTTTTTTATCAACTGGGATAAGCTTGGTGAACACAGAGATAAACAAATAAGCGTTAAGTAGCGAGAACAATCTTTCATACTTTTGATGGGGGAGGGGGGAGCGGTGATAGGAATTGGGGGGAGAGGGAAGGTCTTGCCACAAGGTCATGCACCGTGATAGTTTCCCATTTTACCAGAGCAGAACAAAAACTTAATTTTACATTTCTATGATAATCTACATCATAGCTTCATGGAAATTAACTAGACCCCCCCCCCTCGCTTCAAGAGTATTTTGCTTGTTGCTCCGGAGTATAGACAAGTTGTTTCTTTTCACACAAATCAAACCCAACTCCCATGAAGTTAGTTTTGTAAATCTGAAATTGAGTGAAGATATTAGAAATAGTAAATCAACTGATCAGAAAAAGGAAAAATATATTGACCTGATTCAGGCGAGGAAATTTTTAATTTCTGCCAGCTAGAGGAGTGTTTGTGGCGAAATATGAGAATTAGGAGATTTACGAGTGATTCAGTGTAATTTTGTACTTTTTTCTACTTTTTCATGCTAAAACGAATACTGAACAGAAACGTTTAAGACACCTACATGTTATTACATTATTTTATGCTGTTTTTTCATGCCATCATGCCATCTGTTTATGATTGAAGTAAAAAGTCAATTTTGAAAAGTAGCACATTTGCGTCTGTTACTGCTCGTTGGGAAAACGCTTGGTACAAGTGTACTGCACAAGAAAAATGGGACTTGCTACTATTTAAGTTTGAGTGGTGACTGGTTTGTAGTTATTTTTCTTTTAATTTTCACCAAATCCGTCAAGTAAATTTTCTAGAATACTCATTTTTTCGTTTTGTTTAAACAGTGTTGTGCTAATAAAATTTTCTGTTTTAGACATTGTCACCTCTGAAGCGGCAATTTTCGAAAGTGGAACTGCAAGTTCCGTAAATTAAACGTAACATGCGTAAGGGGAATGAGTCCTTGTCCACAACGAACTTCAAAGAGAGATGAAAGAAAGAAAAGCCGAAAACACAAGAGTGAAAATTAAAAAGAAAAGGAAGGGAAAAACAGCGGTGGAAAATCAAGGGAAGATGAACTCAGGGGCTTTACTTGGCTAAGAATTTGTGTACATCTTTCACCTTCTTGGAGGTTAATCTCTTTTACTGGAATATCATCGACCATCAGTAATCCGTCCTTAAGAATCGGGCGAACAGAGTAAAACTGATACGATCGGATAAGTGTCCCACACCTTCCCCCTTTCCAGCCCCTTCTCTCTCCCCCTAAATAGAAAACGAAAGGCAGCTAAACTATTCTAACTGGTACTAAAGTGCACTCGGAGAATCAGAGTTTAGATGAGAAGATCCCCTTTATAACTTCAACGAAGCCGTAATCGACTGTTTTAAATTGCAGTAAATGAAAGAAATTAACCATCTCGACTCACTGACGTAAAGCATCTTCAAAATCATAGGCTAAACACATGCTAAAGGCGTATAAGCACATATTCGGTCATGTTATTGTGACATCGCCATACTGCTAATTAAGACACCGCCATATTCTAGCTGTGTAGACGAACCTTCACGTGCTAAGCGCGGTTATACTCGCCGAACTGACCTTATCTTTTTTCGTTCATCATGGCGACTGAACTAAGTAACGAAGTAGTTTGTGAACAGAATGGCCAACAAAGAAACAGCCAGGTTCAAAATGGAACGGTAGAGAACAACGACCAACAGAACAATCAGTCTCAACAGCAACAGCCGCAGCTACAAGAAGAATAAGGATCCATTTGGAAAAGTCTCCTCATTCGAATGTTCATCTTTTGGTTGATTTCAAATTTGTTTTGTGGTCAACAGCAACAGGGCACAAATACGAACGTGATCGCCTCTACAAACCTGTTTAAAAGGGATCAGAAAATAGTAAGTGAATTTTGTAAGAAATCTGTCTACATAAAGTAGTCACTGGTAATAAAAAGCCTTTTATTTCAAATAAATATTTTAAGATCTCTAGAGAAGCCCATGTCTCTCGCGTGCATATGTAAGAAACTGGTTAGCAGATGATCGGGCTGAACTTTTTTCTGTGTAAGAAGTAAGTGGTGATGATAAGATGTGTCCCTTTCCTTTCAGCATTCTGGGCGGAGAATTTACACAAATTGAAATCATTTTCTTATCAATTTACAATTGTTTGATTACGACTCAAGGTTTCTTCCGGCGAGGACTACCTTGATATGTACAAGTAAGGTTCGATTCCAGAGAAGGTGGTTTGGAGTAAAGAGATTTATAACCGCGAATGTGGTATTGTCCTGAATGTTTCATATCTTTGACGTAGGCCTTACATGTAATTGTTCTATTTTTAGAACGTTTCAAACGAGTTAGTAAAAGATCGAAGACCCTAAAATGCCATATTATTAATTTAAGTTTGATTGGCGTTTTCTTCCTTTCATAAAATTAACAATTTTTTTTTTTAACAAAATAGTTAAGTGATTCTGAAGGGTGGATCACTAGTATGGTCGTCTGAGATTTTGCTGTTCAGTTCTGAGATATTTACAAAACCTTTCCATAAACATTGAGGCTAGGTGGTTTGTAAATAAATCTCAAGGCTTTTAATTTCTGTTTCATGATGCTGAAAGGGTAGGATCTGGCAAGTGGTACTTTTGAAAATTATCCCCCACAATGTGCAAAGGAGAAGAAATGCAAACCTCAACCCCAGGGCTCGACACTAACTTTTCAACTTACTAGCCGAGTGGCTCGTGATATCTTAGATGTTACGACAATTTCAGTTTGTTTACTAGCCAAACTGGCTAAAGGAAATGGAAAACCACTAGCCAAAACTGATTTTCTATTAGTGTGTAGCTAATTGGCTACTGTTCGTGTCGAGTCCTGAAAAGCTGAACCCTGTAAATTCTGAGAGTGACCAACATCTAATTTCTCCTTGCATTAACGCTTCTGAACTATTCATTGAGGTCATGAGAAAAAAGGAAATGATCATTGACCTGAGTATTAAACAAATTCTCTCTGTCAGCATCTTAGGAAATGTATAGAGAAGAGTTTAAAGAATAGTGGTACTGAATATTGAAACGGATATTTGTAGCCGTAAAATTACAAGATGGGAACAAGATTGAAATAATTTCAGCATTGCGTGACAAATGCTTGGGTGTTTTCATCTACGCTAGCTTGCGGAATGTGAACAAATGGGAATTCGAAACGAAGCAGGGATAAAAACCAATCTGTC
The DNA here is from genome assembly GCF_964205215.1 of Stylophora pistillata. NCBI lineage: Eukaryota > Metazoa > Cnidaria > Anthozoa > Scleractinia > Pocilloporidae > Stylophora > Stylophora pistillata. The sequence goes on along the minus strand of NC_142524.1, from coordinate 7,939,232 downwards.
GTCGTTAGCTCTATAAGGCTAGCTTATAAGACTTCATTTACCGCATCCAAGTGCTCGTTAAGTCCGCCCCGCCGCGTGACAGGACGGAAAACGCGTGCACTGTAAGTACCTATGGTTGTCCCATACAAAGCCTTAGAACAGTTTTCTAAGGCTTTGTTTTGAACAACCAGAGGTACTAACAGCGCATGCATTTTCCGTCGTATCATAATCTACGAAGGAATGATCACGATCTTATAATCCATCTTTTCATTTGAATATTTCAATATCAGAACTTCACAGATAGTCTTAAACCACAGGACTACACAGTGCTACAGGCTAGAAAATTGTAAGAGGCTCTGCATCGAAGAAAAATTCATTAGGAAAACTCGTTACTTGACAAGGGGTTTCCTCATTCGAAATTGCAGGCGAAAACCGATACGCATGAATCGATAAGTGCGATGTGGGTTTTTAAGTGTAATTTAACGTGAAATTTCCGGGTCAGGTAATGGGTTTTCCTTGAATCGCATAAGAGAATAAAAATAAGATAAAAAAGAAACAGCATTAATATTGTTTTTTTTATCCTGAGCGCACGCTCCAGAAAGCCATATGAAAGTCGAGAAGAACCTCCCGCTCACTTTAAAAATCACTTTCGTTTGTTTTTGGCTCTTGAAAAGGTGACGATGGCTTTGAAAATATTCTAAAATGACATTGTAGAAAGACTTTCTCGCAGTCGGTGGCGTTACAATTTGACAATAGTCGTGATGCTTACGTAGATGCCAAACAATATCACTAAGCCTTGTTTTCAACTCGTAGTTCCAAGTTAAATACCCCGCTTCGTCAACCAATCAAAATGCGAGATTTTATTCAATGGTGCGATTCTCATTCATATTCTCTTATGCAATTCAAGGAAAATCCATCACCTAGCTCGGGAATTCCGCGTCAAATTGCACTTGAAAACCGATATCGATTTCTTATTTTAATTCTCTTATGCTATTCAAGGAAAATCATCAACAGACTCGGGAATTCCGCGTTAAATTACACTTGAAAACCGATATCGCACTTATCGCTTCGCGATTCGTGCGATATCGGTTTTCGCGTGCAATTTAATGAGGAATTCCCTCGTCAGGTAATGAGTTGCAACTGACGTAAAGTATCCTTAGTCATAGGCTAAACACCATCCTCGGAGACCCAGGGGGCTGTGAGTCGATTTCAAGTTAGGGCGGAAGAGCCCCTGGGGACATTGTCTTAAAAGACTAGTTCCAAACGGTCGCAGTCGTTCTGGCATCTGATTGGTTCCGGAAAATCTTTATGTTTTTCTGCCCAATCAGAGTGAAGTGTACTTTAGAGTACTTTCGTGTGTTATAATACGGACATATACAAGAAGCTCAGTTGCTCGCCATGTTTGTTTGGGCCGTGCGACGGAGCTTTGCTCGAGGTGAAAGGTTTCAGTCTCGGCACACAAAAAATCTAGAAAGATTTCAGCTTACATCTCGTCTAACGTTTAAAGCGATATATAATATGTCGCTTTAAACGTTAGACGAGATGTAACGCCTGCAACCATTATGTTTCACACGAACCTCGCAAACTTTTAAACACGTTCTCTTGTGATAACTGCGAAAGTATTCAGTATAATTTCCGGTAAGATTTTTGCGGACAATCTGATGGATTTCTCTTACATTGTGTGCTGAGGCTGAAACTTTTCACCTCGAGCAGAGCTCCGTCGCACGGCCCAAACAAACATAGCGAGCAACGGAGCTTCTTGTCGATCTCCGTGTTAAAACACACGAAAGCACACTTCACTCTGATTGGGCAGAAAAACACAAAGATTTTCTGGTACGAATCAGATGCCAGAACGACTGCGACCGTTTGGAACTAGTCTTGCAAGACAATGTCCCTAGGGGCTCTTCCGCCCTAACCTGAAATCGACTCACAGCCCCTGGGTCTCCGAGGATGGCTAAACACATGCCTAAAAGGCTTATAAGCTGTGTAGCCGAACCTTCCCCTGCTAAGCGCGGTTACACTCTCCGAACTAACCTTAATTTTTTTCCATCCATCATGGCGACTCAACGAAGTGACGAAGTCGTTTGTGAACAGAATGGCCAACAAAGAAACAGCCAGGTTCAAAATGGAACGGTAGAGAACAACGACCAACAGAACAATCAGCCTCAACAGCAACAGCAGCAGCCACAACAAGAACAAGGATCTATGTGGAAAAGTCTCCTCATTCGAATGTTCATCTTTTGGCTGATTTCAAAGTTGTTTCGTGGTGGACAGCAACAGGGCACAAATACGAACGTGATCGCCTCTACAAACCTGTTTAAAACGGATCAGAAAATAGTAAGTGAATCTTGTTAGAGTTCTGTCTTCAAAGATTCGTCGCTGGTAATAAAAAGCCTTTTTTTTCAAATAAATTTTTTGAGATAACTAGACGACATGAGCCCACATGTCTCTCGCATGCCTGTAAGAAGCCGGTTAGCACATGATCGGGCATAACTTTTTTTCTGTGTAAGAAGTAAGTGATGATGATAAGGGGTGTCCCTTTTCTTTCGGCATTTTTGGGCAAAGATTTTACAAAAATTGAAATCGTATTCTTATTAATTTAAAATTATTTGATTATGACTCAAGGTTTCTTCTGGTGAGGATTACCTTGATAGGTACAACTAAGTAAGGTTCGATTTCAGAGAAGGTGGTTTTAAGTAAAGAAATTTATAACCGCGAATGTGGTATCGTCCTCAGTGTTCCATATTTTTCGACCTAGACCTTACATGTCATTGTTTCTATTTTAAAAACGTTTCAAACAAGTTAGAAGAAGATCGAATACCTTAAAAATACCAAATTGTTAATTTAAGTTGGATTGGCGTTTTCTTCCTTTCATAAAATTAGCAATTTTTTTTTTAACAAAAATAGTCAAAATGATTCAGAAGAGTATGGTCCTTCTAGATTTTGGTGTTTATTTCTGACTATTTGCAAAACCTTTCCTTAGGGCTTTTAATTTCTGTTTCATACTGCTAAAAGAGTAGGATCTGGCAAGTGGCACCTTTGAAATTTATCCCCCAGGATATGCAAAGGAGGACAAATGCAAACCTTAACACTTTAAATCCTAAGAGAGTAACCAGCATCTTATTTCTCCTGACCTTAATACCGCGGAATCATTCATTGAGATCATGAGAAAAAAAGGAAATGATGGCTGATCTGAGGAGCTTTGATTGTTAGACAAATTCTCTTTGTCAGCACTGTAGGAAATGTATAGAGAAGAGTTTGAAGAATACTGGTACTGATGTGAAGATGTAAAGGTGTAAAGCTTTAAAATTATCATTTTTTTTGGTTATAGGTTTTAATCCCTTTGTCATCAACAATAACTTATTTAATATGTATGATGCACGATCCTCGCAGTAAAGAGCGCTATTTTATGCAATAGCGAAACTCAGACCTGAAAAAATCAGGCCTGTACGGGATTTGAACCACTGACCTCTGCGATACTAGTGCAGCGCTCTACCAATTGAGCTAACAAGCCAACTGGGAGCAGGCCGTTAAGTTGACTCATAATAAACCCGTGATGATAAATCAGATCCGATGAATATATGAAGTTCATATATTTTGCACCATGGTTGTAGATACATACGATGCACAATCCGTACAGGCCTGATTTTTTTCAGGTCTGATTTTCGCTATTGCATAAAATAGTGCTCTCTACTGCGAGGATCTTGCATCATATGTATCTATAACTGCAGTGCAAAATATATGAACTTCATATATTCATTGTATCTGATTTATCATCACGGGTTTATTACGAGTCAACTTAATGGCCTGCTCCCAGTTGGCTTGTTTGCTCAATTGGTAGAGCGCTGCACTAGTATCGCAGAGGTCAGTGGTTCGAATCCCGTACAGGCCTGATTTTTTTTAGGTCTGATTTTTGCTATTGCATAAAATAGCGCTCTCTACTGCGAGGATCATGCATCATACGTATCTATAACCGCAGTGCAAAATATATCGACTTCATATATTCATCGTATCTAACTTATTTAATGTTTCAATCTTTGCAGGAACTGTGGGTTTTTTTGGGAGAAGAGCAACATTTTACCGATTTCAATAACACTGAGAAACTTGTCTGGCACGAGAGAGATCTTAAGTTTGGGAATTGGACAGATGGACCTCAAAAGGACGGTTCCCGTCTGTTTAGCACTAACATCCAGGCAACTGAGGTATAAAACCCTTTACGCTGGGACACAGTATTTGGTGGTTTCTCCCCACCCTGTTTATTAAGTATAACAAATTCATCCTGACTGTCACCAGTGGGTCCCCAAATGTGACTTGTTCTTTGCAGCAGAATCTGTTCCTTTGCTGACAAAATCATGATTTACTCTGAAATTAAAACTTGTTGACATTGCTAAAATCATTTTTTCTGTGACAATGTGAGTTGAAGATAATAACAACCTCTTAACTCCCAGATGTGATCAACATGCAACTTTTTCCTACAATATCCCTATGTCATCCAGCAAACAGATAATTACACAGGTAGATTATGTTGTCTGGATTGAACACCATATTTTCAAAGCTAATTTACAAGGAAATGTGTAGCAGCTAGAGTGGGAGAATTCACAAGCAGATCTTGGTAGTTAATGGAAAGAACTAATGCCATGTGGTAACTTTCTTTACCTCTGGGACAAACCACTTTATGTGCTGTGTTTCCAAAAAAGTCAATGCAATTGATTTAATCTCTTTGAACATAGCACAAATTAAAACTAGTTTAAATTAATATCTTGTGTTGCTACAACAAAAGTCTCTTGTAAAGGTAGAGGTTTTCACCACAAAAAAATGTAGGTATCACATCAAGCAAATTGTCACTGCAACTTTAGGTTCATGATAAATTGAAGTCATGGGTTTTTTTTTTTTTTTTTTTTTTTTTTTTTTTTGTAAGACAAGGAAATACACTGTACCTCTAGCACTTAAAAGTGACTTGGATCTACAGTAATTTCTCCTTGAAATATCACTCCTGAATTAAGGCTGATAGTTTCGAAAGAAACTGTTTGGGGCTGCGTCGGTGGGAGTAATGAAATAATTTGGATATATCAACAAAGTTGAAATGGTAAATTGGCTGCCATAATTATTACAAAAGCTGACGTTTCGAGCGTTAGCCCTTCGTCGGAGCGAATAGAGGAATTGTGGGTTGTGTGTGCTTTTAAAGGCAGAAAATGGAGCTACGTTATTGGTAGGAGCATAGCAACGAGAAAAACAAAAAATTCAAAATCCTGAATTGTACATTAGAGTTGCAAGAATAAAGCAAATGATCAACAACTAAACAAGTACTTGATTGTCAAACAAATTCTCCTTGTTAGCACCCAAGGGAGTGTTTAGAGAACAGTATGGAGAATATGCATTCTGATGTTAAGGTGTAAAGGGTGAAAAGGTGCTACGATTGAACTTATTTTATTTCCTTCAACAGAGGATGCAAAGTAATGGGTCCCTTTACATTCATGTTTATGTAACAAAGGCTGGTAGGTCACCTGACCCTGTGCATCCAAAGTTCAACAAGCTGGCTGTTGTAAATAGAAGTTTGTGTAAGTATTCAATGCTGTGCTCTTCAAGGGAACGCTGCAGGGGGCAGGTCTTGGAATGTATGATGGGAGGGGGGGGCAGTCTGATTAAAAAAACACAGAATTCCTTTTTGTTATTACTCTAGAATGTAAACAAGAGAAGGAATATTTTGAGTTAAGAGAATTTAATAAATTCAAGTTAAACTGTGAAAATTTTTCACGGGTTTGGTGGGAGAAGGTTTGGATTCTTGAACCCTCCCACTTGGTCTATCTTAATTTGCACTGCGTGTGCAAAGCCTATTGTGTCAGGGGTCTTGTTCAATTTGCAGAGCCAGATTTTACTTATGCAAAAGGCTGATAAGTAAAAAAATTAAATTTTAGCAATACATTTACTGAATGAATGAAAGAATGAATGAAATGAATGAATGGAAGCCTTTATTTAAAGAGGGTAGCACTTAATAGCCAGAGGCTAATAAACTTGTGGCCCTCTCAGATTACACAACTATATACAATCAGACAAGTATTTAAGCTAAAATATGTAAACATTGAAAATAAGCATTTAAAATAAGACAATATTCAATTAAGAAAATATTATTAAATAGTAAAATGATGCAAACATTGTTTTACTATGCTTAAACAATGAAACTGTCAAAATCTGTAACTGTTTGTGACAATTGCACCATTACATCACTCATCTCCCTTGCCTACCAAAGGCCTCATTGTTTAGTGTACATGAAGCTGTGTAAAAATGTCCAAACATTTTCTTGCGGAATATCCACTCATTTCTATTTGCCCTTAAGCCCATGTCACTTGGGATGGAAGCCCCTTACCAGATGGATCTAAGCATATTCCCCCTACTTTACTTTGAACCATGATAAAGATTGTTATAATTATCATTTTTTCTGTTTTAGTATTGACAGTTTATAGAAAAAGGCGTGTTCACAAGACAGTAAACTTGTTAACTGGTGTGGCTGATGCCAATCCTGATATAGTGGTAAGCTGAGACTTGTTTTAGCAAAAATAACTTAGCCATGATGTCAGTGTTTCCCTTATTTTTGGCATAATAGGTACTGTAAAATAAATCTTCAGAATGTTCAAAATCTGTTGAATTTTCAAGAATTTCAAGCAATTGTAGCCTCCCGGTTAGCTCAATGGATAGAGCACTGGACTGTTGTGTGGGAGGACGAGGGTTCGAGCCCTGGCCGGACCAACACTCAAGGTCTTAAAATAATTGAGAAGGATATGCTACCTTTCTATAACATCAAGAAACAGTTAGATATTCTACTTTACTTGGATAGGGACGAATAAATGGAGGTCTCGCCTCCTGCAGGGTTAGGGGCAGGAGACATTAATTTCCCACACACAAGATTACTGTGTGATGGATGTCCTCCCCTGGGGTGGGGTGGGTGGGTTATAATAGGTGGCTTATTTCTAAGGAGTCTTGTATTAAGCTCTGATGATAAAAAACTTGATTAAATTGTAAAAAGGGGGTACTGCAGGCTGTAAATTTTACTAATGAGTAAAGGCTGATAGTTTCGAAAGAAACTGTTTGGGGCTGCATCGGTGGGGGTAACGAAATAGTTTGGATATATCAACAAAGTTGAAATGGTAAATTGGCCACCGTAACGATTACAAAAGCTGACGTTTTGAGTGTTAGCCCTTCGTCAGAGCGAAGGGCTAACGCTTGAAACGTCAGCTTTTGTAATCGTTATATGTAAATTTTACTGGTCACCACCTGAAAAGGAGAACACTTTTCTGATGTGGTTTATTCTTGGGTTAGTGTATAGACTCTCTTCCAAACCTTCTTTACAGCAAGCACCAGACAGTAAGAAGCCTGTTGAAATCATTTCATATTGGCATCCAAACCTGACAATCAATCTAATGGATGATCAGACACCTTGGGCAGAGGGCTCTGTGCCCCAGCCACTGGATGAATGTGAGTATCTTCAGCTGAATAGTAAATAAAACACAGGGCTCCAGGCTGCATATTTTCCATGAAGGGCAAGGGGGGAGCGGAAGGGGAAATTTTTTAACCATTTACACCTTAACATTGAAATGCATATTCTCCATACTGTTCTTTATGCATTTCCTAAGGTGCTGACAGGATAATTTTTTCATGAATTGAGATCTTCTTTAATTGGTGATCATTTCCTTCATTCTCATTACCTTATTGTTTGATTAAGGAGTGATGCTCAGGCCTTAAAGGGTTTTGGAAGAAATTACATGTAGAGAAGCCTGTCTGTAGTAGTTTGTATTTGAGTGTTCATCTCTCTTAAACTCTTAAACTCTTAAACCCTCTAACTCCCATGAGTGGCCAAGACAGAATCTCTCCTAACAACATCAAATAGAATATAATATCAAGCAGACAAGTACTTAGAATAAAGAAAAATGTTAGTAAATATATCTTTTTAACCAAGCGCGAGGGCTGTACTGGGAGAATATTGGCCTGAAGTCTTGACAGTACGGACCGAGTGCAGCGAGGTCTGTACAAAAAAGACAGAGGGCTGATATTCTTCCAGTACTGTCCCGAGCAAGCTTGGTGAATAAGAGATTATTATATGACTGAAGTTCAAAGGGACACAAGTGTGGTATCATTTGGGGTAGTGCCCTGTCCAATACTGAGAGAATATTGGACTGGCAATAGAGCATTTTGATTGGTCGAATTTAGTTATTGGCCCTCTGACTGCCCGAGTCGTGTAGTAAAGGGGATTATTATCCAACTGTGCTTGGAAGAGTACAAATAATGCACGAGATGAGTACAAATATCACACGATATTTGTACTCCAGAAATATCTGCAAAATTCGCCCCACATTGAAATAACAATTTGGCATGTTGAATAATAAATCTCTTATTAGATGTTTTGTTATAATAATAATAATAATAATAACCTTTATTTTAAGAGGGTGACACCAATTACTTTGAAAAGTATTCTCCCTAGTGGCCCTCTGAAACACCCACCCACCCCACCCCAGGGGAGGACATCCGTCGCACAGTAATCTCGTGTGTGGGAAATTAATGTCTCCTACCCCAACCCTGCAGGAGATGGGACCTCCATTTATTCATCCCTATCCGAGAAGACTGTTTGTATTTTGACTTGCCCTACAGGCTTGTCAAAATATGGCACAACTCATAAAAATACTCAGCGATACTAAACAACAAAATGTCTAATATATTTATTAGTTGATCAAATACCAACTTCTCCAAACTAACATTATAGGAATTGAAGAGCAGACAGTGGGGAGAATTACTAAAGAGATTTGGGCGTGAAAGGGATGAGACCCTTAACACTGAGTAATTTGTAAGACAGTGTGCAATACAAGTATTTAATAGATTTTTTCTTATATTTTTAGTTATTGCTTTCGAAAACATAACAGGAAAATACTATCCTGTTCTGTATTTAAACAACTACTGGAATCTGGCCGGTGACTACATGCCAATCAATGAAACAACAAAGTAAGTATTCCAAAGTTTTTCATAGTGAATTTGTGAATTTAAGTTATGTTGTGATCATTTCTATGGAGTCCTTTTTTTGTGTACAATAAGCTGAAGCATACAGGCAATTTGATTGGTTCTTACTCATGAGTTATTGGAAGACCTATGATGATGACGATGATGAAGGAGGATTTTTTTAAAGTGCCATATCCTTTGAGTTCATGGTGCTTTACAACACTTTTCAGGGGAATTTGACCAGACTGTCCTCTGTCATCAGACATATGCATAGATGGGATCAGCATTAACAGCATTTTGCTCTTTTATCATGTAAAACAAATACCGTAGACTCCATGTTGCCATGGGTCTGTAGAGGAAAGGATCACACAAGACACTAAGTGGTGGCAAGAACTTCAGTGGGCCTACTGTGCCACTTTTTTCATTCTTACCACATTTTGACATCACTTGTTATTTATTACAGTAGCTGAACATAAATTTACATGGAATGCATTTGTTATACAAATGGAAAATTTGAAAATGCCTTTAAAACTTCATGATGTAATATCATTTTCTTACTCCCATTTTAGTAGTATTTCAGGCTCTTGCAAATTGGAATTGTGACCTTCACAAGTTTATGTTAATCACTCAAACCAACATTATTTAACTGTACTTTCTTTGTTTCTTTGGCAGAACCCTTGAGTTACATTTGACCTACAATCCTATATCACTGTTCAGATGGCAAATGTACGAGTCTCAGAGGATGAGGCAAAAGTGGTTTTCAGTGTTGGGAGATGAACCCGAACAGACTGAGGAAGAGCAGGATTCTATAAAGGTGTGTTTAAAGGTGTAAAACGTGTCCTGTATACGCAGAACAGTTTTCAAATAAGTTTTCATGGAAAGTGGGGACTGCTTTGGTTTTGCTCTACCTCACTGTGTGATTGGTTTAGAAAACTCGCCCCACTCTTGCTCAACCAATCAGATTCAAAACTAAAACCAATAGCCCTTATCGCATTTTCGCCCACTGTACGAGAGCTCAGCGGACTTTGAAGTTTCGAAACGGGGCTATCGGGTCACATAGGTAAAACTTTCAAGTACAATCGAAACAAACGGCTACGTTTGGAGGCATTTTTATTCATTTTCTTAGGATACAGCGTGTTCTCGTCATGGTTATTTTTTGACAATTTTAACGTCAGAACTTACAAACGACCAGATTAATTTACTGGCAAAAGGGCTTAAATTCATTCCAACACCCGTTACAAAACAAAACAGATCAGACAACAACTATTGTGTGACTTTGATCAGTTCGCAAGGAGAAAGCGTCTGATCAACACAGGGGAGGACAAAAAAACCCATCCCTGCCACGTCAGATCTACATGGATACCACCAATACAAAAATCAGTAACCCTTGAAAGCTATTTAGAAGAGGTTAAAAGTGACCTTTCAGAAATAGAAATTACAAAGCCAAAAGATAATTTGCTTTCGGCCGAACGCAAGGCGCTAAGGGCCTTGAAACGTGACTCTGAGTTACACCTCAAAAAGGCCGAACAACAACCGTAGTCATGAACAAACGCCACAAAATTTTGCCGTTCCTTTCCGAAATGACAGCCATTCTTTCAATCTTCCTTTCGTGATGCCAGGACAATTACCACTAAGAATTTTAACCTTTTCCTCGGCAGAAAAAGACGCAGATTCCAGTGTTATATGGTCAGACATGGAGTGTCTCTGGTGTTTCTCGAGAAACGTTGACCCGATAGCCTCGTCCTGAAACTGTAACTCCGCGGACCCTTTGCGTTGCAGACACAAATGCGATAAGGGCTATTTTAGGAGTTTGCTTGTGTTTTCATTGGCTCCTTGTAATGCGTTTCTTTTTTCTGATTGGCTTTTTTGTGATTTCTTCCAATGGGTTCTCAATCGAAAAGCACTCTTGACTATTATTTATCTTTTTAATATTTGATTTTGCGTTTGAATTCAGAGAGCTTTGGTGGAGACAAACCCCTACCTACTTGGTATCACAATGATTGTAACATTGGTTCACACTGTCTTTGAATTTTTGGCTTTTAAGAATGGTGAGTAATTTGTTTTTCTAGTTTTATCCTAAAATATTGACCGCAGCGGAACTAGGACAAACAATCCGTCTTGGAGAATTATATTTCTTTGTAGTAAAGCCGCTTTTCAAGCTCATCTTTCTAGTGATTATCCAGGGCGAGCTGAATTTGTATCCGATCCTAGACAAAGGGCCAGCAAAATTTTCCCCATAAATTCTTCTTTAAGAAGTCAATTCACAACTGTTGAGAATATTATACAATAGTGGAACATAGTGACCAGATTTCTGTAGTATAAGTGTGGGAGATGTTTTGGCGTAACTGGACATAGGCCAGGGGATTGCGTTGTGTTCTTAGACAAGACAGTTAAATCTCAAAGTCCAGGAGTGGGGCCGTTTTTAGAATACTCGGCTTTCTGTCTTAATTTAATTTCTTCTTGATGCTTTCAGACATCCAATTCTGGCGAAGCCGTAAGACTTTGGAAGGCCTGTCCGTACGTTCCGTGTTTTTCAACGTATTCCAGTCTGTGATAGTTCTCTTGTATGTTATGGACAATGAGACCAATACTGTTGTGATCATTAGCTGTTTTGTGGGACTTCTGATAGAAATTTGGAAAATTAACAAAGCCGTGGACGTAAAGGTAAGTGCCCGTTATCAGGGGCGGATCCAATAATTTTTGATTGGGGGGGGGGGAGGGTCCAAACTTTGGTTCAGAAAGGACTGTTGGACTCTTTTGAGGCAAATTACTTCTCCCCCACACCCCCTCCCACCAGTCGCGGTTGCACGTTATAATTCCTTGGTCGCTTACCGTTTACTTGGATTCATTAAAAAGATCAGCCAGTTAAAAAGTGATATACGATCCTGTTGATGTAAGAATTTCAATTTCAAACTTGTAAGCGTCAGGTCTGTTAGGGGGGGTCCGGACCCCCTGAATCCGCCACTGGTCATGTTAATTTCACTAACGATTCTTCTCAATTTTTGCTGATTTTCTTGGTCTGTTTGCTTAAAGAGGAACCATCCTGCCCTTATGGGCAAGAAAAAAAGTTTCGCTTTCCCATCCGTCACACTCTGGACATTTCAGCTTTTCTTCGGGGAAAGACTGTTACGTTTAAGGCACTTAACTTCTGGGTGCTTGGTGATGCGTTGGTCTGGGCTCCAGCCTTGGCTTTGTCATTGTGTTGTGTTCTTAGGCAAGACACCCTGGATTATCAATGTTCATAAATAGGTACTGGCGAGCTGTCATGGTGGGGTTGTATTTTAATTATATAAGGCTGTTGAGAAAGCTGATTGAATGAGGAGAGTTGCTTTTCACTTTTGGTATCTGATATACATTGATTTTTAGGTGGATAGAGAAAACCCTTGGTTTGGTGTTATACCAAGAATTCGCTTTGATGATAAAGAAACATACGTGGAGTCGGAAACAAAACAGTACGACATGGTAAGGGAGCTCTTGCATTTCAGTTCAGTTTGTTTACTGGTTTTCAGTTCAGTTTGTTTACTTGGTTTTTTCTCTTCACTCTGATCATTTGAAACGAGAAAGATAAATGCATTTTGGTAAGATCTTGCTGTTCCCTTTAAAATTAAATCCATTGTCAAGCTAAAGCAGATGAAGTATTAATATTTTGTGGTGTGACCTGGTAGCTTAATGGTCCGTGCACTGGACTCCGGATCGAGAGGTCTGGGTTCGAGACGTGGTTGGGTCAATTTGTTATGTTCCTGGGCAAAACACTTTACTTTCACAGTGCCTCTCTCTACCCAGGAATGTAAATGAGTACCGATGAATTGTGAATGGGGGGGGGGGGGGGTGGGGGTTAGTGATACTCGTTACCACTTCATGCGAAGGAAACCGAGATAAGCTCTGGCTGGGGAGAGGGGAGGGGAGGGGAGGGAAGAGGGCCTCTTGGCTCGAATACAGACTTTACTACTCTTGGTGTTATGTTTGCATCTAGTGGTTAAGATGTGGGACGGTTGTTCTGAGACTTTGCACCCTTCTTGTAAAACTATAATTTTCAAAGACCAAACAAATAACTGAAACATACCAAGATGTTCTGGTCTTTCAACAAGCCTCCATTGTAATTTAAAAGTCTCAAGCATTCTGCACATGATCTCATAGTTTAGTTTCTCATATTTTTCCCCTCAGATGGCGTTCAAGTATTTGTCATGGGCGCTCTTTCCGTTGTTGGTGTGTTATGCTGTATATTCATTGTTGTATGTGGAACACAAGGGTTGGTATTCCTGGGTCCTCAGCATGTTATATGGCTTCCTTTTGACCTTTGGTAAGTGTTTTTTGGTTTTTTTTTTTTTTTTTTTTTGTTGTTGTTGTTTTTTTCGGTTTAATAGTTTTAGCCTGTTCTTGGCGTTCAATTAGTCAAACAGAGCGCAGCGGGATGGGAGCGGCGGAGTGAAAAAAGGAGGGAAGTTTGAGTCTGGTTTCATAACGAACAGCTCGGCCCAAGCTTCCCTCTTTTTTTTCAACCCGACCCAGGTCATCTTTCGTTTCATTTTCGCTCCGCCGCTAGTATCGCGCCTTTTGTGAGTGCGTTCTGTTCTTCTAACTGTAACATTAGCGCAGGCTAAGTAGCTAAGTTGAGGCTTATTGCAAATAGGTCATTTGGTTATATCGACTAAGTTGAAATTTTAAATTGGCCACCGTAAAGAGTTAAAAAGCTGACGTTTTGAGCGTTAGCCCTTCGTCGGAGCGAATCACAGCGAATCACAAATAGGTCGCGTTTTTAGACTAAAAATAAAACGATCTCACTGACCTTTTAAAACAAAAGGGAATGAAAGGAAAGTATACCTAGAAAACAATCAGAAGTTAAAGTTAATGCCTTGAAAAACGTAGCCTGCTTTTTAATTGCGAGATTCGGCGCTGCGAGTATTCGGTCGCCATATTGGACGGGTGGAAGATTTGGGAGTAACAAAGCGAGGGGGAGGGGAGGAGGGGAGAAACGATCAGATAGAAATGACTTCAATCCCAACTAGGTTATTATCGTTTTTCCGCGCGTTTGATGTCTCGCGCTTGAAAACACAAACTACCGCCAGCAAGCAGAGTATGAAACACAGATCAAGCGTCCGGGAATACGCCAATGACCTATTTGCGATTGATGTTAATTATGTCTGACTGATTGTGAGGGTAGCGCAAACTTTTTTTGTAGACCAACCCCTCAGCGAAGGAAAGCAAAACCAATACCCATCACTTCCCACACTCGATATCGAACCGTTTGAACTGCACGTCCATTTTGTGCAACCATGGTGGCGAGGTTTTTCGTTATTTAATAAAAAATTGATTCTACCTTGCAAACATCATTTCAGTTATCAGTTTTAGGTTTTTGCCAATAAATTGAACCCTTTAACCCCTGAGAGCGATAAAATTTAATTCTCCCCAACAGTATCACCCCTAAAACCAACTTTGAGGTCCTGGGAGTTATGAAAATCATCGTCAACTCAAGAGGCTCTTGATTGTTAGACAAATTCTCCATGCAAGTACCACGGGAAATGTGAAGAGAACAGTATGGAGAACTTGCAAACTGATGTGAGGGTGTGAAGTATTAATTACGTATCTTTGTTGAATAATCTCCTCAGGATTCATTATGATGACCCCGCAGCTGTTTATCAATTATAAACTAAAATCTGTGGCTCACCTTCCGTGGCGTATGATGACGTACAAGGCTCTTAACACTTTTATCGATGATCTTTTCGCTTTTGTCATCAAAATGCCAACTTTGTACCGCTTGGGATGCTTCAGAGATGGTAAGTTATTTTTATTTAGGAAAACTTAACAGAGATGACCTTTTTGGTACAGTAGAAACTCTGAAAAGCGTATCATCTTTAGTTCTATTTATTAAATAAACTGCGGTGTTTTACAAGGATTTCCGGCCCTGAGAGAATCCGCAACAGCACACGTCTAAAATTACGATAATCTTTTACGTGTGTTAGATATCGCCAATCAGCTTCTGACACGTCACGTGCCACTTTGTCAGGTCGATGATTGAATGGAAAAGCGTTCACCATTCTCAATCCAAGGCCGTTTGACGAATTTTCTTGTCCGTAAAGGTCTATGGTGTTTGTATGTTAAATGATGCATGGCTGATTGTACATATAGGTATATTATTTCTCTTTTTGTATCGGAAACTCGAAGAGCAATTCTTAATCTGCGTGCGTCCGTGCATTATTCTCTATTTATCAATCGCCAATGAAGTTTAACTCAGCTTTACTTGTTATGTTTTCATCGCAGATATAGTTTTCTTCATCTACTTGTACCAGCGATGGATCTATCCTATCGACCCGAAACGTGTCAATGAATTTGGTCTAACTGGTGAACCTGTGGATAATACTGACACGGCAGACCCCAATGAGGCAAGGCCTTCTGAAGATGGCGCTGCAACAACTGGTGCTAAAGTCGTATCGGATAAAAAGAATGATTAATGAACTGTTTGCAATTTTTTAGCAAAATGGGGAATTTAAACTTCAAATTCAGCCATTTGTAATGAAGCATTATTTATGTTCCATTATAGTAGTTCTGTTTTCCTTTATGATTCATGTATTTATCCAGTGCAGTGACGTGACAAAAAATTTAAACTCTTGCATGATCTTTGACATCGTTTTGCAGTACGGGGTGGGTGCAAATAAATCTACGTGTCTTCAAAGAGGAATTTTTCAACCTCTTGTCCAAAGGAATCCGGGTTTGCATTGATGTCACTTCACTTGTCTTTGAGGGATCACATGGTTTTTAGAGGGGGGAAGAGAGGGGGGAAGAGAGGGGGGAATCAGTCCTCGCCAATAGAGTATGAAGCGGGGGGGGCTATAGAAAATTGACTGCCAATCGACAGCCAGTGAGGGAGGGGGTGTCGTTAGAATATTAGAGAGTCTTATGGGGGAGGATCAGGTAAATGTAATCGTGACACAACTAAAATCCAATCACCCTCCCCCACCCCTACCCCCCCATCCAACCAGGTGAGAAATAATAGGTTGTCTTTATTTTGCGTATTCCAGGGATCCTTTCAATTCAGTGTAGTTCCCATTATTCGTCGATCGTTGCGATCACTTTGATTTTGGTGTAATGGAACGATATGCGATCTGCCATCATTTTTGAAAAAAAAATTATCGCTCAATTCAGTCACAAAGTTGAAAGTCCACGTTGCAAAGTCAGTGATACATATGCAATACAGAAAGGGGTCCAAACATCGTGGAAAAATGAAGTCATGATCTACGAGGTGAAATTTGCCTTAAATCTACTGGTGGAGAAAAAGCGTTCGGCGCACAGGTCACTCACTTCCATACGTATTTGGATAGACGTCAACATTCGTTGGGATGGTGTTCGAGAACGTTCAAACTATCCATGTTTTGTTTTTGCTTTTGTTTTCTTGTATTTTTTGTAGGTGGACTCGCGTCAGAGCCCAAAAGAGAATGAAATTTCCAAATTAATTTAAAACTTATACAAGTGAGATTTACAACCAGCTTGACTTTAAGGAGTCTTGGAGCCTTACTTAGCGGATTTTTAAATAGATAAATACACTTTATTTAGAGAGGGTGGCACGGAATAGTTGAAGTAACTAATAAACTTGTGGCCCTCTATAACGCCCATCCATCCCATCCCACCCCAGGGGAGGACATTCACTACACAGTACTGTGCGTGGGAAATTAACGTCTCCTACCCCTAACCCTGCAGGAGACGGGGCCTACGGTTTATTCGTCCTTATCCGAGAAGACTGAAAAGAGTGTCTGCGCGAAAAACCTTTTTTTTTTCTATGATAAAATTAAATGGTCTTTTGAACTTTCTCCGACTTAACTATAGCATAATTTCCTGAACAAATCGTCGTTTCAATGCAACCCTTTAACTCAAGATCAAAACTGACGAAATATGTAAATGTATTAAGTGCAGGCAATTTTCTTTAAACATGTTCAAAGTTAAAAGTTATTAATATGCAAATGATATGAAACTGGTGTCATTGAATTCAAACAGGTCGGGGCATCTTTCTCCATTTCATCGATTCCAAGTGGAATCAAAATGTCATTAAGTGACGCTTTTTCTCCACACAAGTAATTTAAAGGGCCTGTAAGCTGTTCTCAAGAAACCGAAGTTACAAAATCTTTTTAATTCATCTCCTAGTAACAAAACCTGAACTATGGAGCATCTCGTAAACTGAAAATAGCTGAGTTTTGGACGGAACAGCTGTTAGGTGTATTTCATGTCCCCTGCTGCTTGAAGAAGTTTAAGTTTTTTCTGCTATATAATCACCCGTAGCTGGAAGTACATTGAAAAGCTGCAGTTTACCTGTAGCACTGGTTAGGTGAACTGCAAAGCTCTCAGTTTTGAGTGCATGTGAACAGTATTGTCCGGTTGGCGGGATTTAGATACGGAATTGTGGTGAAAAGTGCTCTCACTTCAACTGTGAAACAACTGCAAACATCTCCGAACTTGTAAGGAACAACCATGAGAAACTTAACACCTCTTCTAAACACTTCAACAAACGACAATTTAGTTCCTTCAGATAAAGCGTCATGTGCTGAACTTGGATTTGCCGAGAAAATTTTCGGCTGTGTGTTCTATGGGGCTGTGTCCGTATTCGGTTCGATTGATAATTTTCTTGTAATTCTGGTAATTTGCCGGACACCACGCTTAAGAAATATCTACGGTCTTCAGATTGCAAACCTCGCTGTAGCTGATTTTATCGCGTCATCCACAGGAATTCCTCTGTTTTACTTTGCCATAATCCAAAGCTCATTATGCAGTTTTCATCTCGCTTCGCTCAGCGCACGCATCGGTGCGGCAATTTTTTACACGTTCATCAATACCTCGCTAATAGCTCTAACTTGTCTGAGTTTTGATCGTTCGTTCGCTATTTGCTACCCCTTGAAACACAAGTTATTTATGAATTTTAGGAAACTAAAAGTGATGATTGTTGTAGTGTGGTTAGTTTCCGTTGTAATCGGGGTTTGGCATTTTTTCGGGCACTTGATTATGCACGCGGCGTGTCACTATGTAGAATCTTCTATTCTTAAATTCTGTGTGGTCATGATAATCGGCAGTGGAATTGCCGCCATAGTCAAAGCGTATAAGAGTTCTTCGCGTGTATCAGACATAAACCTAAGTCAAAATGGTGGCCAAATTTGTGTACTTCACCAGAGGAACAATCAAGTTGCGAAAACCGTTTGTTTTGTCGTCCTCTTGTTCGCTTTTTGTTGGACTCCTTCAGTTGTAGCAAAGCTGAAGAATTCCAGTTTGGATTCCACCTCGTTCTCTTCGTTGGACTTTTGGCTGCTCGCACTCGGATTCGCAAATTCTGCCATGAATCCTTGTATTTACTTTTATCGCCATCGGAATTATCGTGAGGCATTGAAAACAACACTAGGTTGTTAAAAGGCAGATGTTAGAGGTAATTTGTGAAATCTCGAAATCGCCGGTCTGAAAATCACCAGAATGGCACGCTTCTATGATGTAATTTTCATTTCAAGTCGAGGGGTTTGATGTATTGTGCCTACAGAGCAAGCTGTTCTAATGACTACGCTGTTTACACGTTTTGCATGAAAGCAATTGTACATAAAAACTTATGCATTTTTTGACTATAGTAAGTCTCAATACATATAACTCTTATAAAAAATAAAGCAGCTCTCTAATTATCATTGATCAATCTAAAAGCGATTTTCAGGCGAATTACCAGTTTGCGTCCCCTAAAAAGTAATATTTTCGTCAT
This sequence comes from Stylophora pistillata, assembly GCF_964205215.1. Taxonomy (NCBI): domain Eukaryota; kingdom Metazoa; phylum Cnidaria; class Anthozoa; order Scleractinia; family Pocilloporidae; genus Stylophora; species Stylophora pistillata. The sequence goes on along the minus strand of NC_142524.1, from coordinate 7,920,553 downwards.
GATTCAGAAACAATTTGATCTTCACATATTTAAAGTTCCTGTTTTTATTAAACAGGTGTAGAAACACGATGTGTATTTAGTGTTTTGCTCACGCAGTTACCGGGGTTATGTTCATTTTGACAGTTCTTTAAGTCATTGACAGATAGTTGCTAATAATCTTTCCACTATGACAAGTCCATAGCGAAATGATCGATCCTGGCCGTGCCTAATTAGCAAACACATCTGACATTATCAACAACTGTTGGAAAGAGCACTCTCTGTGACGAACTTCCCGTTACATAAAAAGCTATCCGTGTGGCGAAATCCTCTTTATAGATCTACAGTGAGCCGCAGTGCGGACGATATTTCCCGCGTTGAACTGGACTCAATTCCCAGTACAGCGAACTCTGACTTGAACGAGATATTTCTGTCATAACGAAACACTGACATGATAAAATCCTCGCCCTAAAAATGCTCCCCCAAGAAGAAATTTCTGCCAACAAAAGAGGCTCCCATCTTTTCTAATACTAATCCCCTTTTATGCCAACTCCTCATTACAAATTACTCGCTATTATAAAATCGCCCTCGTGAAGAATCGAAAAAACAAAAAAAAAAATGCGCAAGAGTTAAAAAAAAAATCCTTGAGATTTGACATAGGCCGTATTGTTTAAAAATATTTTTAGAGTCCTTTTCCTTTTTTTTACCTGGTTTGGAAATAGCTCAGTAATAGCTGCTAAAATATTGAGATATCTGTTTTCTTTTCATATCGAAAATGCATGTTATCATATTTACAGGGGGTCTGGAGCAATTACTCCCCAACAAACGTTCAGTGCTATCCACCGAGAGAGATTTCTTCAGTAGACGGCGTCATCCACCCTTCTAAAAACAGGGGCCAGACATAGCCGGACTTTAGTAACCAAGGCACCCAATTTTCACTAGGGAAATCTTGAGTTGGGTTTGAGAGCCTGGAAACAGGTCGACTCCGATGATCATTAACTCGTCACATCCATATGTAGAGGTACCAACAGAAAATCCATCTGTCATACGTTTCTCTCACATGCTAAAGCTCCTATTTGAAGGCAGCAGAAAAAAAGAAAATACCGTCTAAATTAGCCAACACGCAACTGGAATGGGTCTTTCCCGATTTCCGGTGTTTATTGAAGACTTTTTAGCTCAAAGTTTATGACCTGAAATCCCAGAACAAAGACATATTAAAAATCTATTCAGCAATAGGGTTGAAAAGTACAACAATTGTTTCACAGAATGTCAAATCAACTAATTGAGAAAATTAACGAATTGAGAGACAAACATTTTTGCAATCAGCCAAGTCGTAACTACGATGTGTCTTTCTCGATTTCCGGCATTTATTGGAAATTATTTGCTCAAAGTTCCTGACCTGAAATCCCAGAACAAAGACATTAAAATCTTTTCAGCAATAGCAATAATCGTTTGATTAGAATATCTTAATTAATGTCACCATCAACGAAAGAAACTTCATATTCCTTTTTGAAAAGATCTCTTTTATTGTTGTTCTTTTATTTGCCTAATGACGGTGATGACGAGATTTCACTCTTGCCTCTTATGTGATGAATCTTTTTTCTTTTTTTTTGGTAGTAAATGAACGCCTGGAAAGTAAAAGTATTCCATTCAAAGCTTATTTAATTCCTATACTACCTTTCACCTTGATTATAAATTGCAATTTTTACGTTCTTTTATATCATGCCGCAGACTTTATTTTTCTTAATCTTCATTTAACGTTTAAGACTCCTTGAAAGATCTTATTAATTCATGCACTTCCTATGATCGTTTTTCACAACAGCATCAAAAAGTTTGTTTTCCATACGTACCAGTTCCACAGGAAAATAGCGATCATATTATTGTTTCAGAAATGGAGGGTGCGGTTCAGATTTTTCTCTCGACCAGCCTTTTAATTGCAGCAATGGTTGGAAATATTTCGTTCTTCTTCTTTTTTTCTTCGCCACAAAGCTCTTCGAACAATTTCTCACGCTCTCGTCCCCGATCTTGCTGTAGTCGATTTTCTAAGCAGCGTCGTCAACATTCCTCTTTCCATCTACGACGTAGTCCTTAAGCGATTTTATGGTAACAGTGATGACAGTGATGACAGACCCCATTGATAACAGTGCTCCTGCACTGAAGGGCTATCCTGTATAAATATTCGTTATTATTATTATTATTATTATTATTTATTATTATTGTTAGCGTGGACTACCTTATGTGTCTCCATACTTTCTTCATTGTGAATTCTCTGTCCACCATGACGTTACAAATGTTGGAAAGGTACCTCGCTATATCTTTTCCTGTTGCATACAAAGCGAAAAAGTCCAAGACGAAAATCAAAGCGGTTGTATCTTTCAAGTGGCTTGCTATTTTAACAATCACTCTGTCTTTACTTTGTCTTGGCATGCTTCTTGGTAGCAGTCTGATTTTGTAGCGTCCCCCTCCTCCTAGCTTGAAAATCTGCAGCCCTACTCCTCTGTACTTGGTTCAGTAGCTTGCAGAAATACGGTATGAATATGTCGCTCGGTTTCCCCAAAAAAGTCCCGTCCCCTCCTCCCTCACATTCTTAAATAGTAAGGATACAAAGAAAACCTGTTTCTATTGCCACTTTATTTTAATACCTTTTGAGCTTCAGCTACAGTGGAATTGGTTTAGGAAAATAGTTTCTCCTCCATTCGACTTATTTCTATCCCCATGTGCTTGCAGAGTTCCTTTATGTGTGTTATCTGTTCTAATGGTATTTGTCCTATTGCCACGTTGACCCCCCTTCACCAGTGCCCCCCTCCTTGATTAACCTCTTCCCAACGAGTACTCCCCCCCCGCCCCATTTAAGCCGAAGTTTTTTTTTTAATCTATTCGCGGAAATACGGTAATACCATTATGTAAACAAGACTTCAGCAGTGAAAAAAGACATCCAACCTAACCTATATTATAGATAATTTTAGTTGTGTTCGGCGGTAATTTATCGTGGTATTGTGGTAGTTATCCAGATTTTTTAATTTCCTTTTTCGCATAGTATTATCAGATATTGTTCAAACAAAAAAAGATGTGTGTTCCATGAGTAAAGTGTGGTAAATCTATGAAAGGTCCGTGAAATGGCGAGATAGTGTAATTGAAATCGTTTGTGCATAGAAAGGCTTCTGAAGTGTTTGATGACCATTTCTCTCACTAAAGCGCTCTCCGACATGCAGTCATGAAACAGAAGTGTTCATTTAAATGTGCTAGATCCACTGCAACTACACCTGATTTTGGAAAGTCTTTCAATTCCGAAACCGTATATTTGTACGATTCTGAGAGAGTCGATACGACTCGGCACAATTAATCTCAATAGCTGACTGTGAAAGACGTCGTGCCTCTAAAACTTACAATATTCATGAAATTAAAAGTTTTAATTTTTTAATTATTAAAATAATTCCTTCCATTCCCCAACCAGCGGCTAGTAGTCGAGCCTTCGGGATTCGTGACGGAAATCCATTAATTTTTTTTTTGAAAAAAAATTAAAAGAGACATCAGCCAACAGTAACAGTCCCTTTTATTCAAACTGAAGGAATTATAAATTATAATCTGTAAGATCGACGGAGACCAAATTACCACTGAACGCTTTATTAAATTTTAACGTCTTGGCAAACTTATTTTCGTAATTTAGCAATTCAAATACTTTCACCATACATTCTTTTGGACAACGTAGTCCTTTTTGATGATATCATGAATGGTCTTTGATAGTGTTTCAATAAATAACTAAATAAAGTCATATTTGTCATTTTTAAATTTTCAAATGTTTCCTTGAACAACAAGCCAGTGGGGTTTCCTTTAAAGTATGTATAACTGAAGACACTCCTCGTTTTCAACTAATGATGGCTGCTGTACACTGTAGGCCTCAGTCTCCAAGGATTGTCGCGATAGATCCCTAACGTTGTGTAGATATCTGGTTTGTGGGTCATTCGTCCTTTGACGCCTTCTTTTCGGAGACTTTCCTCTACTTTTCGCACGTGCTCCTCATTTGTAAAATCCTCAGTGTATACGCAGATCACGTGTGTGTTATCTTCAGGGTCATGTGCGTTGACCTTTGCCGCAAAACCAAGCTTGCCACTGACTACTGCTTTAGCGACGCGTTTCCATACGTTATCAATCGCTGCGCTATAGAGAAAAAACCGTTTGAAATATTTATGCTATGAGACTCTTTTAAGGTAGCACTGATATAGGAAGGGTCCATTTTCAAAGGTCACGTTGCGTAGCATTCAAGGATGACCCCCTAATCTTCTTAACAACAAAAAATTAGAGCTGCTCACATTGATAGAATCTCAGGGCTATCTATAAGAGCCAGTTGATGGCCAAATCCGTCCACTTGTTGAACCGCGTGAACTAAAGGCATCTGTCGGTCGAGAATAGATATCTGTCGATTATTATTTATGATTAAATTTAAATTTATACCGCGTAGTTTCTATAAAAATATTCAACTGCGCCTTACAATAAATATTAAATCAAAAATAAAATAGAAGTTCAAAATTACATTTCTAAAATTCCATAAATAAATAAATAAATGAATAAAACTATCGGTCAACACGTCGGCTGAGTGTCGATCGACACATCGACCAAGAATCGACCGAAAGTGGCGACCGACGGCCTACCGACTTGAATAGAGAGTTTAAGAAACGACGTCGGGGACGCCGCGGATAACGTCGGTTAAAAAATGAACTTGTATTTTACCTACGAATCTCGCAATACTAGACACCCTAAGATACCCCGATAAAAATCAGCGGTCTACACGAGAGTTCGCGCCCGGTAAAATGCAGAAACGGGTACGTTTTATGGTCTTTATCTTTGCTTATTAGACCACAATGGTATCCAGATTCTTACATAAACACTTGTTTTTCTGATTTAAAGCGTTTTGGGATTACGAAAAAGTTTTGTTGAGGCACAAATGTGGAGAAATTTTTGCCTGTCAAAAGGTCGTGCTGCTTTCCGAAACACGCGGACTGAGGTGTTGTCTCTTCGCGAAATTTTAGTTGAGACACATTTAACATACATTTAAAATACAACAGGTCATGAACCAGGATGAAAAAGACCTAAATCCAAGCTAGACGCATATCTGCGTGAACTCGGGCTTTCAATATCGCACATCTGGAGTTATCTTTGGGGGACTGCCATATTGCCATCGTTACTGTCGTCACGCAATTTCGTCTTTGCCGGTCACGAATAAGTCTACTTGTGTGTTTATTTTCGTCCGCTGGAGTGTAATGAATGTTGTTATGGTACTAGACAACAATCCAAAATAATATATTAACATATATGAGTAAGTTTCTGTAGATGCCAAAGGTTGAAATTCAAGGACTCTTCAATGACTTTGAAGGCCAAGTTTTAGAAAATTGAAAGGACCACTTTTGGAAAGGTTTGCGTAAGCAATTTTAAAACTATTTAACATTTCTCAGCTTTTCCATGAAAGTACTGTAATTTTCAACTTGAAAATTGTTAAAGAAAAAGCATTGTAAAAGTCAAGCCTTAGTCCTCAAATTCAAGTACTTTCAAGGCCTTGAGTTTTTAATTTTTAAATTCAAGCATCTTCAAGTACTTTCAAGGCCTTTTGGAAACCCTGAGTAGGTAAGGTATTTGTCTTTAACTGCAGGGAGAAGGGAATTTTTTTTATCGATTATTGGTACCAATTCGTAGTTGTTGCCAAATGTTCACCCAAGGAGAGTTGTCAGTAATCAGTAGATTGAAGCAATATTACTGTTCAATAGTTCATATTGTTTCTAAGAGAAAAATCTCTGAATATTTAATACTGCTGATGGCCACAACAAGAGAAGCAGTGTTGTTTACAGTTTTAGTATATTAAATTAGAGGCATTCGACTTTCATTACATACCAAAAGGGAATACACAAATTTGGACCTTTTTGTGGGTTTAAAAATACATGTCATACAAAAATCTGAAAACCACATCAAAAACCCTGTGCATTCAACTATCATTTCTTACAAGATTTTCAAGAATTGATTTGCTGTCAACTGAATCAGACAATATTCCTTCACTGAAATCACTTTTAAGATCTAAACTTACTTCAGTTCCATAAACATCAGTTTTTGGCAAATCATCTGACAGTAAATACTTATTCAAAGATGAATTTTCATAATCTTTTGCCATACTGAATAACATTCAGGATAAGGTGTTTGAATTCCAATAACTACATCATTTTATTACGGAGTAGCAGAGTGAATAGACAGCTACAGCACAATTCACATTGAACTTTCTGGTCTCACAGACATGACTCTGAAAATGGGCACTATTTTGAACTTTATCAATTTTAACCCATTTCAACTCAAATATGTCATTGTTATGTATACTCTGAAAATAATGCACTAAGCTATTCAGTGATGATACTTCAAGCAGCACACATGTACCTTGAGAAAGGCTTCTAACCATAAATATCCCTTGCATGAGAATAGAATATAATTTTTCAAGCCAACATTGCCTTTACAGTAGATAGCTACTGCAGTACAACCTATAGTCAAGACATTACTGTTGAAGTTTTTGGATATAAGTGATTGAAAGGCTCTATCTAAGGAGGTACAGTGCTGATATCCTACTATCGTAGCTTCTTGATGAATAGTGCCAGTGTAACTTTCACTGTATTGAAGTTCATAGTCGTCTCGAACACATTTAAAAGTGTGGGTAATTCTGTCTGCATTAAAAATGATTGTCCGGTTAACTGAGACAAACTTGAATACAACTGATTTCCAATACTGATTATTGAGACGGGATCATTAGCAGAATTGATTCCTTGTTTATTATTGTAAATCAAAGAGCTTATCCTTTGATATACCCTCACAAAACAATTCAACAAATACTTCTATTCATTTGTGTGACTTTATTTAATCTTGCCCTCTTCGTATTAAGCTTACAAACATTCTTAGTAACTCTTCTAACCTTCACATAACGACGTAACCACGAGGAATTTGGTATGCTTGGACGAATGCACTCATAAACAAATTCCTTCAGTTTTCTGCCCTTTCTTCTGAGACGTTTCAGAGCAGCTTCTTCTATTTGACTGGGTTCTCGATCACGTCTAATTACACGGTTGTGTTTACATGTAAACATAATATGAGATAGCTCGTTTGATATGGAAGGTTCCGCTCGATGTTACTCAATAGAAGGTTCACTCAATCGTAAAGGATCGCTCGTAAATGGATTTTGTAGCGTTTACGGCGACCAAAATCTAAATTCTAAAGTTCAAGAGCGTGTCGCTCCAAAACGCGGTTAACGAGGTGTTTGGGACTATTTACTGATCGAAATCACAACCCAAAGTTGACTGTTTGCACAAATCTTTATTCTTGAGAAGTAATCGACCACGAACCACAATCAATGACGAAAATAACGATTATTCTGACAGTCAATCAATCTATCGAACGATCGATCGTAAACTGAAACAACAATACAACGAAGTTCTATCAATCTAACGAAAAGCCGCGGAATACATGATCAAAGAATCGCATGTTAAATACTGGGCTCTAAAGTCTATAACGAGATTAACAATACAAGTGAAACAGAACAAAGGTTTAGAAACAAATTAAAAGAGTTTGATGACCGATAAACAGCCCATTGTTCTGTCTAAATGATGGGCGTTCACTGACTCGCAAATTGGCACGAATTTGGCCTTTGAATCTTAAATCTATACAGATCATTGCAATATTTGTTTGTATATTGTCGCCCAACACTGAAAAGACTGGAGAGGGAAAAACAAAGTTACAAAGGTACTCACATATCGGTCCCGCTTGTGCCAGAGGTTGAGAAAAACGAAAGGGCGAAAGTTTACCAAGGCTATTCAAAACTTACGAAGAACTGATTAAAGGGACGCTAAAATTGCCTTTTATATGCGCGTGGTGACGCTGAAAGGTCCGATTACAAAACCAATAGAAATACAGAAAAACAGATAAGCATTGTAACTATGTGGCCATCTAAGATCATTCTGAAATTAGTGAACTAATCAATAATCAATCAAAAAATGAGCCTTCTGGCTAATGTCCTTAACAGATTTCTCGTAAAATTCGCGGACCGACCCGTTTCCAAAACGCTCCTCAAGTTTTAGTGTGGGTCTACTGATAATGGTGTGTGACTTACTATGTCTATTGAGCGTAATAGCCATCGAATTTCTTTTGCGTACATCAAGCAAGGGATTGTCCGCGAAGGCAGCCATTGCTTTCTTGCTTTAACCATGCGCCCTAGGGTTCATTCTACGCATGCACGTACACTTCAAGCATGCGCTGTAGTGGAACTGCGTTTTGTGACCGAACGAAAAAAAAAACAAACAAACAAAGCCGAATTTATTTGTAGCATATTTGTAGCATATTGTAACAAAAGAGAAAAAAAGGTCAAATAAATCTGATGGAAAAAATGTTTTCGGCTTATCTCAGACGATTTTCAGATAGCAGACGAAACACAGATCGTACCCGGTGTCACCCGGTGTATCTTAAGTTTGATTGGTTTCCCGTGTAACTGAGTACGGGTACAGGTAATCCTACCCGTACCTCTACCCGGAACTGGGCTATCTTAAGGTGTCTACTCTTATGGCTGCATAAGAGTCATTTAGTCATTTAGTTTGTTTCTCATAGTCAAAACTATCCTGAGAAACTGGATATGGAACACAGCGTTAAATTAGAAAAAGACATTTAAAAAAATAGCCGTTGTCCTTCACATTCCCTAGACATCGAAAAGTTTGGTCATTCCACGTTGTTGTTTTGCAGAGGACGCAAAGAAATATAAAATCATTTAGGGTGCATGTGCACAGCCTATGTTTTTCTCCTTGAACTTTTTGTTTAGTGACGTTCCCGACACCTCTGCCCTCGTGTACTATCGGTCGACATGTCGACCCAGTATCGACTTGACACAGCATGTCAACCAATCGATAGTATCGGTCGACAGATGCTTGAAGTACACATGATCTGACTAGTTTACTATTTTTGTCAGCTACGTCTACCTCTTTTCAAAATGTGCTGCAGAAAAATCGATCGAAAAATTTGAACTACAAACATTTTCCCGTTTGGAGTGGAAAGTGAAAGAATAATTTTACCAGTAACTGGTTTAGATGTATGGATAGGTTCCACGCACAGAAGATTCTGGCGAACCTTGTTGTACACCTGGGACATTTTGACTGAATAATTTCCAGCCTGGAGCAACTGAGCTTGTTCATGAACTTACATACGTATAATTTTTCCTTTGACTTGCAGCTTCTATATAAACATGTAGGTTCCTTGCCTACCTCTTTGTGTAGATGAGCCACTTTCCTGTTTTGTAGTCGTATGCCTCGGCCAACTGTAGAATGTAATCTGAGGTAATCTTGCCAGAGTTTTCCATGTTACCTTTCCATTCTTTAAGTAAAGAAGCTTCATCGGGGTATTTCAACTTTGAGAAGTCTGAATGGCGCACACTGATCCACGAGTACTGGGAGCAATCGATCTGAGATGGTCGATTCCTCTCCAGAAAAGTATCGATAGGCATGTCACCATTGAAAATAATCCATTCTCCATCGTCATTGTTAGGTCGTGATGCAGCCATCGGAGACGCACAGCAAAGCCCAAGGAAATTAAAACAACAAGCCGCTATCCTCTGAGGACTACAATAATATTTTAGTGTCGTGCTGTATGTTAACTATGAATGTTGATGTTGTGAAATATATTTAAGCTGTGAATATTGATCGAAGGGTGTTGTAGGTTGTCACCGAAACTCGAAGCTTGGGCAGCGGCCAGCGGCAACGGCCACCTCAGCCACGCTCAATCCTTCTCTTGCCAATCTCGAGCCCACGGTCATTCTGGCTCATTGTCAGTCGTTTGGCCGCTCACAGATGTAAGTAGGTCATGTATGGGGAATTATTATGTCCCCAATACATAGAATGTCCTTTACTTTACATATATATAACATCCTAGTAATTTGGATATATCAACAAAATTGAAATGGTAAATTGGCCACCGTAACGATTACAAAAGCTGACGTTTCGAGCGTTAGCGTTTCAAGCTGTATTTCACTGTATTGCTGGTAAAATTGGGCCATGAATCTGGGTGGAAAAAGATAGGTCCAAAACATCAATACAGACCATAAACTCTGTTAGGGTGAGTCACTGGACACCCACACCAAACCATTACCCCTCACCGATCAAAAAATTTCTGAAATACTCAGTATAACTCGGTAAAGTGAAATGAAGAATATGACAGTTGCCAGAAGGCAAACACTTAATTTTTTAATTTTTCATCCGTTAGCTCCTTTTTAGGCAGTGAATTGCTTTGTCCTTGGACTGGACTACCAACTCATTTGGAGAACTCTCTCATTCCTACCATCTGAAATACAAGATTTCTTCTTTGGACTAGTGTTGCCAAACCAAAGGGAAATCCTGACCATGACACCTAACTCAACTGTTGGTTCAAAAGTAAATGGTCCCCAGAAGATCCACCTTGTGTGCATATTAAGTCATTAACAGATGCAAAATTTTAACCATCTACACCCCAACACCATATTTTGGAAGAGGGGATTCATAAAAATATCTTAGTACACCTGGTAAATATTTTACCAAAACTAATTTACTTTTGTATGGAGTTTTGTTAACATTCAGCATAATGATCCTCAGTAGTGCATTGTAAACATAATATACCGTAATTATTGCATTATAATGAACTTCACACATGAAAGGTAACTGCAAAACATAACACTGTCAGTCTCGTGGATTCTTTCTTCAGTGGATAAGAGCTTGAAAATGTTAAGCGGAACAGTCTCAACCTCTCAAGGTTGTCAAAATAATTGTTTGAATCTCCTTTACTAAGAGATTTAATTCTAACCCAACATGTCCAAGTTTTTTTGTGTGTGTGCAAAAACACAAACGTTTCTGTTCATTATTTTCTTTAGCTTAGAAAAAGTAGATAAAAGTACAAAATTACATAATCACTTGTAAATCTCCATCCCCGCTCCATCTCCCCCATAAAAATACGAAAGATTTTTCTCGCAACTAAACACTTTTTTGCTTATCTCTGTATTCATCAAGCTTATCATAGTTGATAAATAAGTTATGCCGTATTAGCCTGCGAAGCAAGCCCTGGAGGAAAGGAGGGGGATTAGGGAGAGCGCATTCCGCTCGCCCCAATCCCCCCTCCTCTCCCCACGGCTTGCTTCGCAGGCTAATGCCGTATGTATGTCAATGACAACCTATACTAAAATAATACAAAACTAGGTTTCAAGATACACATGTTGCTTTTTGCCAATGGCCAGTCGCTACAGTTCGGGTGCTTATGAAGCAACGTGAATGTCGCCATGTTGTCTGCGCTTGTTGCGGCTGCGCAGCATCAGGTAAGCTGTGAGGCAGACAATTGCCACGACGAGAACACCGCTGATCGCTACTGTAATCACCGTGCTCGCTGAGAGGGACTGGGGCACATTCTCTTCACCTGATCCAGCTGAGAAGAGAAAATAAATAATCAGCATAAGAGAAAGTTTCAATTGAGTACTGAAAGTAATTCTGGATTGCATTAGTTTTGCTCCACTTTGCTCTACGATTGGTTCAGAAGACTTATGCCTCAAACCAACTGCGACAAGCTGGTTTGCATTTTTCTCCGCTTTAGCCAATTAACTTGTTTTTACTTTGAGTTTTGATCGGCTTTTTCAAGATAGTTTCCTTCATTCTGATTGGTCTTTGGTTCTACACTGGCTCTGGTGTTGTGACACCTAATTACGGACAAATCTATACGAAATACAAGTTCTTTATCTGTTTTTGGTTTTTTTGTCTCACCTTAATGGCAAAAGCTAAACGTCTTTCTATTCTCTACAACTCAGTTTGAAAAAAAAATGTTTTCTCTTGGGATGCTTTCGATATTACTGCTCTTAATAGTTTGCAGCACGCCCGTCGCATGTGGACCCACGAAAAAGAAAATCCTTGCCGAGTAGTCCTCGCTAGCCCAAGTGATAGAGTATAATCCTGAGACGTGACTATGCCCCTTAAAAGGGATCTCAACGCATTCTGCATGAAACTTTACAACAACAAAAAAAAACAGTTAACAATCACAGAAATGAATGTGTCGTACTTTCTTTCTCTTCTTCATCGTTTCCAAAAACAAAAGGCCCCGTAGACACGTGATACACTTTCGTTTCGTCCATCATTGACCTTCTTTTCCTGGAACTAGGACACGAGCTGTTGGATGGGCACTCGCACAGAGAAGGGGTCTTGTCTGCCAGACAAACCCTAAGATCGCAGTGGAAGTAAACCGGGTCACCTGCCTCAGCTCCATAGTACCTAAAGGACTGAATGGAGAACTCCTCTTTGGTGTCGTCATCAGTGCAGCTGTAGGACAAAGTGTCTCCGAGGTCTTCACTTTTCTGCTTGTTGCCACAACTGTTTGAAAAAAGGAGATCAATACAAATCAATTGGTCTGATGTCAAAAATACATCTTACCCAAACCTTAAACAATATCGCGCCAGTAAAGGTGTTTTGGTAAAATCCGATCGATATGGCAGAGAGATTACATCTTTCCTTTGCCAAATTGCCTTAGTTGCATTGCCCTTAAGCTGAATGACCTTGCAGACAGTGGCTTCATTTTCATGGGTGGAAAAATAACGAATCCGTTGTGTCACATTTAAGGATGTTTCCTTGGTTGATTCAGTTACAAACGATATCCGTGATAAACAAAACAGAGAACGACAATTCGCTCCTATTAGAGATTCACAGGAAATTTATGTAGTTGGCAGTATATCGTCTTCGTTTCGCCATAGGTTTTAGGAACAACGTTGGATATTTCCCCCATTTTGTAACTGTGCTTCTCTGAATTTTCTCAGTCCCCATAACTTGGAGTGTCTCCATAGTTTTCAAGTATTTATAACTAGCTTTGGATCTAGGAGTGTTGCTCAGTTTTCTCCAGGCATCATGACCGGAGAGCACCTACCCTTCCTCTATTAGAGTAATTCTCCCGTCCGTTGAAGCCGGGTCTCTCCCCTTTGACGAATAGCAGTGAACAGGGAAAAGGTCAAGATTAGGTTCAGTGCTTGAGGTCTCAACCGAAGCCCGGAAGTACAACATTTTTCTCAGCGGAACTTCTTTGGGAACTTTTTCAGTGAAATTAGGGTCGTAAAACGCTTGGAGATAAAAGCTGAAAAACGCAGTGCCTAAGAGAGACAAGAAAATAAAATTCTGTTTTGAAGTCTATCCATTCCGTTTAGAAAACAATCGTGATTGCAAGGTGACTAAACTAATGCCAAAAAAGAACATTAATCTCGACGACTTTATCGTATCCCAATTACCCGATAGAATTTTACCCCGGTGATCATATTCGAGTGGGGATGGCGGAGTAATGAGACGCTTGCCTCCCACCACTGTGGCCTGGGTTCGATTCCCAGACTACAAGTAGGTTGAGTTTGTTGTTGGTTCTCGTTCTTGCTCCGAGGGTTTTCCTTGGGTACGCCGATGTTCCTCGCTCCAAAAGAACCAAAATTTTAAGTAAATTTCAATTCGTCCAAGAAACAGTTGGCAAGCACACCCCGCAGAATGTCCACTACTAAATCCCCATCATCAAAATTATTGTTCCCATTAAAAGATCTAAGTTTTCACATTTCCCCATTCAGAACCCTCGTTAACTGCAACGAATCGTTTTTATCATTTCTACATACTTGAATCGTTGTTTTCCTGGTTCTTAATCGGCACAAAGCTGGCTGAGGATGTGTTTTGATTGTCATAAGAACACTCTGCATAGTACAGGTGGTCATAAACACGCAGCTGTCCGTTGCTGGTGTTTCCCTTTGTTGGATTGATTTTCAAGACATATTTGATACTGCTGTTGGCAGGCTGTTCTGAAGACCAAGCGCAGTCGGGTAGTTTCAGGGCACTGTAGGTTACTGTCTCATTACCAAATAGTGGCTTGCATTCGTTTTTGCCCCTTAACTGCCATTCATCTACCTCCCACCCGTCAAGATCATCTACGCCAGTGATTTTGATATCGACCGTGTGATTGTTGTTGCAGGTAACTTTACCTTTTGGTACACCATGCATGTGGCTTGTCCCTGCGATAGAATGCAGTTAAATGTAAAGATAAATCAGATTAGAAAAAAAAAAACATTCAATCCAATTGATTGAAACAGTTCTTTTATGAAATTCCTCCAGAGTTGGTTCTGTATCTGAAGTAAAGAACCTTTGCAAACGGCTTCTCACATAATCATAACATCAGTGGTAGATCCAAGCCTTAAGTTAAGGGGGGGTGGGGGGTGGGGTTCGTTTTATTTTGTGTGTGTTCACCTGCCGGCTTTTCTTTTCTCTGCGTTTATTTTTTTACGCAAAATAAGGGTGGGGCAGGCCTACCGTGCCCTTCCCGCCATTGATAATGCCGGTAATATTGACAATGATAATGACTGGGTTTGAGCTGTAGAATGAATCGGAATTTCACTCGGCGTCGCCTCAAGTAGTATTAAAAATCTTTCAAGTTCGTTGTGAATCTAGTCTACCATCTGCAAATCGAAAAAAAAAAGACTTTGAGTCTTACCAAGCTGGAAGACAATTGCAAATACCGCCAAAACAACTAGAGTCTTCATTCTTCACTGTGAATAGGTCGATATGTCCCGCTGATCTATTTCTCTTGAATATCCACCCCTGTTAAATCAACAACAGTATCCACCCCTGTTATAATCAACAACAGCAATAAACGAAAAAGGTTTGCAAGACACAAGTTCTTTACTCATAGCTGTTCGGGACGGTTGAAGCAATGTAATCTCTTCTCTGATCGATTCTATAGAAGATCATTCCACTGCGTGCCAAAAACAGCCCTTCCTCAGAGAAAAACTTCGATGAGTGAAGAGAAAGTCTGATTAACCTTCCAGATGAAAAGAACACAGTGTTTAGAATAATTAATGTAGATCACTCTCTAAGCAACTTTCACCGAAAGAAAAGAGAATCTGAAGTTTCCAATCTCAAATTAAACGAAAGACGATGTTAACATCATAAAATCACACTTAATTGTATTACTTAGACCACCGGAAATTCATATCTTGAACTCATTTAAACTCTTAGCATATTTGCCTAAACTGATCAATAAGTGAACAAGAGCAACACATGTCGCTGATTAATTTATGGTAAACATCAAAAGTTTTATAGAATTTAGAGAAAACGGCACTACTGACTTCTTCACAAAATACAAAAAGACATATTCTTCGATTTAGAGCCTCTCGCAATTTTCTAGCTTGGAGGACTGTATAGTCCTGTGGTCTAAGAGCATTTGTGAAGTGTTCGTATTGAAAATAATATTCAATTGAAAAGATGGATTAAAAGATCATGATCATTTCTTCGTAGACTGACCTAATGAATAGTTAGATGCGATGAATGAAATATTGTAAGAAGTGTTTGTTTAAGACTTTGCGTATTCGCTGGTTACCTGTTCCATTATCACGCGATGATCATAGCGAAAAGCTACAGAAATTTCCTTTATCTTCTGAAAAGAATCTAAGCTTTTTGACGGTAAGAACTACATATAATTCGACTTTTACACAGGGTGCAAAACGTCGTTTAATAGACGGCCATAACTACCTACACTGCCATAACGTTCCGTCGGTCTGGCTTTTTTAAGTAGTTCTGCTTTACCAAGGTTTGCCGGGATTATCTCAATTGTAATCACGAAATTCACAGAGAAACGTTTGTTTATACGAAGACACAATATAAGAATAAGTAGTATAAGTTTGTTAGTAAGATTTTATGACTCCTTATGTGGTACTTTTGGACATTTTATCTTCCAGTCCTTAGGCATAACTGTAACTGAGGAATTAAGAAAAAAGAGCCCATCGAACAAGCTAAGCCAAGGTGTGCGATAACATTGCAGAAGAGACACACCTTTCCACCTTGATCATCATTAAATCTAATTGACTTCAGTACTATGTTGTTTTCCACTGTTAAATTAATTTCCACAGGAATCTCAAAAAAACTATCCAAATAAAGACTCTGAACATACTGCATCGGTATAACAAAAGAAGTAGTTATTAACATCGGCTTAAGATCGACTCGCGTACTTTACTTATTTAAATAATATTACACTTGTTCTCTGCAGTTAAATACCACCTTTAAGATATAATTAGCACATGAAAGTGTTTGTGCTAAATGGACCCTACCTGACTTCATTTTGTTTGATATCAAGGCTTACAATTATTGGAAATTCCCTATCACTTTTGTAAGTTGTTTTTGTAATCACCTTAAGGTTCCACCTATCAGGAGGTTATTTAGCGTCGACCTACTTTCGCAAGTTGTTACCGAAATCTCCACGTGGTTTCGCCCATCAAGTAACTTTTTTCCGTCAACACGTTCATATCACTTTCGAAACTGCAATGATGCCGAAACCAAACAAACGCCCACCTTTTTACACCCATAGACTGACGTTTGGTTTACCCTTCAATCTCTAGGGTGTTTTTTTATTGCGAGAACTTACTAGGAAACATCTTTAAACCCGAGTCACACCCCCGCGTGGCAGATCAATAGGAGATCAAAGGTCCGCTGTATTAGAGAATGCTTTCCCGCCATCGTTTCTTCCGTTAGGCTTGAAATTCCATCATCATTTTCTGGCGAACTTGATTAAAACTGACGAGTTCGACCATAGGGACCAAGCGAAACTAATCGCCATAGATGAAGTACGCATGTAGAGCAACTGCTCTGTGTACTATCACTTGGTTAGCAGAAGTTGTTTTAGATTGTCTTCTCTTTCAGCACGCGTAGGAAATAGTCCTTTACTTTTTTTTAAATTTTGAATCACTCGTACTGCCGGCGTCGGGCTTTTAACGATAGTTTATGGAACTATTTACTTACTTAACGATTTGATGAATATATGAAAGTTCATATATTTTGAACTGCGGTTACAGATACGTATGATGCACGATCCTCGCAGTAGAGAGCGCTATTTATGCAATAGCGAAAATCAGACCTGAAAAAAATCAGGCCTGTACGGGATTCGAACCAGTATCGCAGAGGTCAGTGGTTCGAATCCCGTACAGGCCTGATTTTTTTCAGGTCTGATTTTCGCTATTGCATAAATAGCGCTCTCTACTGCGAGGATCGTGCGTCATACGTACTTACTTAACGATTGTTCTATGAAAACGAAACAAAAACGTTTTGCACAATCACTAAAAAATTAATTAAAAATAAAGCTGCAAAATGATCTGACTTACGGGTTTTGCGGCTCCTGTTCGCCTGACTTTTTTCAAGCTTGCTTCACACTGTAACCTAACCCCTATCGTTGCCACTGGGTGTCGAAATGGAATTTCCAAGGCGAGGTTATCATTCTTTATAGACTTTTTGCTCTGATCGACGGTGCCTAATTCAACAAGTGACGTTTTTTGTCTAAGTTTGTTTACATTCTATGATTATTGGAATCGATCATTTTCCTAATCAAATTAAAGTAAACAAAATTGTTCACATCTGAATAAAATTTGCAGAAGTATATTTACTCGAGTTTTGCTCAACCTGACCACTATACCATGTTTTACTTTTTAAGACAAGTCCTTAGTTGTATGAAATGGCATTTGATCGATTACAACATCCATTACTTAAATTATTACATAACTCGTTCGTTTTGTTTATTTAAACTGAAGTACGTGTTTTCGTGGGCGCGAATGACTCTAATACCAAATTAAATTGGCGAATATCGATGCCTTAATTATTTGTTTACGCTGGATGACGCAGCGGATACCTACATTCGTTATTTTTATCGGCAGAGACCTTGTCAGTTAATTCTGTAAAGTAATGGCTGGAAATAGAGACTGATTCAAAATTTCGAAATTGCGAGCAAAAAAATTAATATTTAAAATGATAGAGGAAGTTAATATTCTAATCCATGTGGCAACAAAGTGGTGGACCCAATTGGTGAGCAATAACGCCTTGATGAAATCTCAGTTGCTACAACAGAAAGTGCATCCAAGGGATGCTAAGACAAACAAAACATTTATTGGTTGTAGCAACTAAGTTGAAATTGTAAATTGGCCACCGTAACGAGTTAAAAAGCTGACGTTTCGAGGGTTAGCCCTTCGTCATTCGCTCTGACGAAGGGCTAACGCTCGAAACGTCAGCTTTTTAACTCTTTACGGTGGCCAATTTACAATTTCAAGTTAGTCGATAAAACCAAATTACCTTGTTACCCCAACCGACACAGCACCACAGTTTCTTTAGAAACTTTCACCCTTAAAACGTTTATTGATTGAGCCGAAGGCACCTACCAACATCAATTCAAGATTCTTGCACAATCTGAATTCTTGGAAAAGCTGGTGAGAGAATGAACTCCGACGCTCAAACAAGCGACTACTCGAAGTTGTCCTACAAAACTTGTCTTGGCGTCATTACCGCAGATGGAAACTATTTTGGCGCAAAGCCGAGTCGCAAAAAAGATATTATGCATGGTTGTCTTTGTAATGCGGAATTATATGGGGTGCATATCTCGCGATTTCCAAGGTTGGAAGAATTACCCATTGGCTGCAAGACAAAAATCCAATTGGAGTAAACGGTTCAAAGTCATCTGGAACGACTGGAAGGACCTTTGGGAGTTTTTTTTTTTCCAGTAAAATGTACTTTATTTGAGTGAAATTTCTTCATTCCAGTGCTCAGCATTTTCACGTCTGTAGCTCTCCCCAGGCCAACTCATTATATCCGGATCTTTCATTTGAATACAGCGCTTAGACTATCGCGACAATACGCGTATACAGTATCCACTCACTGTGTTCCATTCATTCATTTTATTTGCCATTACCAGAAAAAAATTAACCAAATACAAAATTTATGATACATGAAAGATAAAAAGAACTATTCTAACTCAATTAACTTTCGTAAGAGGAAAGTTTCTGGTTAAACGCGCAATGCAGACTTGACTGAAACAAGAAATTAGTCTTCAATCGTGTATTGGAGGCGCTTTCATCTTGCGAACAGATCTCGCAAGAGTTGGCCTGATTTAACATATTGTTCGAAACTTTCCATTTCGAAGGGTACAATTTCCAATTGAATACGGAATTAATTCAAAATACTGCAAGGAAACTGTAAAATGACGAGCGGCGAATGTATTTACCGCAATTCGATTGACTATATGTTCAGGATGGCTAGACATATTCAGTAATCGAGGAACTTCGTGTTACAGGAAAAAGGTCGTGGCGCGCGCTGCATCAAGGCTGGAAATGGGCCTCTAACTTGTGAATTGAATTGTTGTCGATTATTCATTTTGCCAAAAGAAGTCAAAACATCTCACAAGACGCGAAGATCCCCGGATGTGACGGTAGGTAAATTCTAACCCTGTTTAACAAATACTCAAGTAGCGTCATCTGCATTTGAATAGCGACTATTTTCCCAACAGAACAAGGACAACAAATAAAGAAAAGAAAAAAGTGGTGAAAGGGGAAGGAAAACCTCAGCAAAGCGGATTTACACTCAATTATTGTTTTAGGTGCTGAAAATTGGACATAGCCGTATCATTGAATAATAATTTCATAATTAACCAGTCATAATTCATGAGTATATGATATTTTCGGTACCGTGACCTATTCACCGCAACCTGGTTAGCTCAAGCGGTAGAGCGTCGGACTGCAGTGCGGGAGGTCGAGGGTTCAAGCCCCAGATCGGAGCAACATTCAGGGTCTTAAAGTAACTGAGGAGATTGTGCTACCTTTCTATTATTTCAAGAAATGGACAGACATTCTAGTCTCCTCAGATAGGGACGAAAAAATCGTAGGCCCCGTCTCCTGCATATTCTCAATACTGGTTAGCAAGGGACGTTAAAGAACCCACACACTTATCGCAACCCTAACCCTACCTTGGCCTGTTTACTGAAATTGGGGTAGGGGATAGGGAAATAACCTTGTAAATTGTAAATTTACCTGCGTTTGGCAAATGTTTTAATACTATTCAGCATTTTACTAGCTCTCCGCCTCTGTTTGCAAGTGTTTGTAACAATCAAGTCAACGAGGTGTGAGGGCAAAGTCCTGTAGTTCTTCTGCGGAAGTTTTCAGTTATTTTTGAAATTTCAATTGCAGATGTGCAAGCCTAGATGGCGTCAAACAGAAGCAAACACTTGCAAACACTGCTAAAATGATAGCGACTCGATCAATCAAAGGCTCCGTGTTTGTTCCATTTAATAATTGTTGTTTCTTTTACAATCTTCCGGCCCACCGCTGTTTGTGGGTCCTACGTACGTTGATACTATTGTGGCTCGGTTTGGCTGCGGTAAGCTTCTACGGCATTTATTTACGCTGTAGCTGTATAATTTCAAACGTGTTATTTCATAGAAACGGCTTGATTTCCCAGTTTACAATGGATTTAGTGTTTTCATAAGCATGCATCCTGAAAAGTCGAGTGTGATGAGAAGCGTGTTGGAAATGATGTCGTCATGATAGATTTGTTTCATGATCCATCATACAGACTCTCCAGCCTGATTACATGAGCAGGGCTTACCTGGTTGGCCAAGCTGGCGAGATTTTTGGAGAGTTCTCGGCCCTTTTGCTTAACGGAGCAAAAATTAACTTCGTGATCATATGACAACCGAGCTAGCCCGTCTAGCCGGGACACCAATATCGTCAATAACTCCCTAACATACTATAAACAAAATCAAAACAAACCGGGATATATATTCTTCGGCTGGATGGGCCACTTGACTCGAGCACAGACTTTACCTTTATCTAAAATCTGCTGAAATATTGTCTCCTTTCTCAACGTAGAGAGAGTGTGTGTTAGACGCCAACGTTATTTTGACCGGTGAAAACTCAGCGAAGGACTAGAATGTCTTGAATGAGTTGCCAGTAATCGGATCCTTATGCTTTTGCAAAGATTTCTGGATTGATTGATTGATTGATTGATTGATTGATTGATATCTGTATTGCACGTTGCTAGAAGGAAAGTTATGGCAAAGGTTGTTTCGACGTCCAAATCAAAGATTGCCTGTGGCCAACTCGTGAAAAGAGGTTGTGAACTTGTAATTAGTGGTCTTGGAGCAATGAAAGGTTGCTTTCATACAGTAGATAATCCAGACCTTGAGCTAAGAATGTGAGGGGGGCGGGGACAGTTATTGTGTGTGTGTGTGTGTGTGTGTGTGTGTGTGTGTGTGTGTGTGTGTGTGTGTGTGTACACCTGCCGGATTTCCTTCCTTCTGTGATTTTTTTTACCCAAAGTAAAGGAGGGGGTGGGGTCTGGGTCTGGACTCCTCACCCACCCCCCCTCCCCCCCCCCCCCGCTTAGGGCTCCTCCTATAGATCCGTCATCTCAAAAGCCAAGTTTCCGGGTAACTAAACAAACTACCATTTGACCCGGGCGTTTCCTCACGTTTTTCATCGCTCATTCCATCATTCCAAAGATCAACAGCTCGGTCAAAAAAAACATTTCCCTTGCGCTGACAACGACTTTTCTCCCTTGAGGATATATATTTTCAGACCTCGTAAGTTCTTTATTCAATACGCCGACAAGTATGAAAACAGGCTCTTGGTACATAAATACAACTGATAAGACTTAAATGAGCTATTTCCTTGCGAGTTATGGCTAAGTTTATAATATGTCGAGACCATTATGCGATGACGATTTCACAATAGACCTTACGCAAGGAGAGAAGTTTATCGGTATATTTTAATAACATATTTCGTGGTAATACCGACGAAAACTTACACCTACCTTGTATTAAAATTATCTTCATCCATTTATGATAAAAATGCAGCGAAAAAGCGTTGATCTCCCTGAAAAAATGATGTTTATGGACGTCGAAACTACCTTCGCCGTACATTTTTTTCTAGCGGGTTGCAATGTTTGCCTCGTAGCGATCCTAGAAATATCTGCGCAAATGCAGGGACTCGATTGCTGGCAACTCAGTCATTATGGCAACCATCCAACTCCACATAATAATAAACGCATACAAAATCTACAAGAACAGCGAAAAATAATATTCTGCGTTTATCGAGTTTCCGTTTGCAAAATTCGTCAGATTTAGACGCTGCAATACGAATCTTTCTTCGCCTGCACAAGCAAAATTCCACTATTTTCCCGTTCATATGTCACGTTACGCCTTGCATTTGCTCAATAGATATTTGCATTGTAACGCAATGATCTTTGTTGATAGTGTTTCTCCCCCTTACGTCTGGAAAGAAAACACCTCAGAACACATTTCATGTGACCGCAAGTTTTTTTTTTTTTTTTTTTTTTTGACTGATTGAAAAAGAGGTATACGGCGATGAATTCAATAAGTTTTCCTCTGCCAGTAGCCTGCGAAGGAAGCCCTGGGGGGAGAATAGGGGGGATTGGGGCGAGCGGAATGTGCGCGGTTACAAGTCCAAAATGGTTTTGTCTTCTATTGTTATTCTTTTATTTTGTCTCATGACTTTTGATGAATCTTTGTCCATGGTAATAAATGAACGCTTTAATTTCTTTTACCTTGATTATGAATCATTTGTCATTTTAATGTTCTTTTGTATGATGCCCAGACTATACTCTTCTTTATCTTCTTGTGACGTCTAAGACTCCTGGAAGGATCTTATTCATGCACCTTCCATGGTCGTTTTTCACGACGGCATCAAAAATTTTGTTTTCCATACGTACTAGTTCCACAGGGAAATAGCAATCACATTATGACTATCTTTAAAATAAGGAACGGGAAACGGAGGTATAGGAGTGGAAGAATGGGGAATGGGGAATGGGGCCTGGAGGATGGAGAATGGAGAATGGAGAATGGAGAATGGAGAATGGAGAATGGAGAATGGAGAATGGAGAATGGAGAATGGAGAATGGAGAATGGAGAATGGAGAATGGAGAATGAAGAATGGAGAATGGAGAATGGGAAACTTTTAAAATGGGAATCAGTTTTGGTACAGAAGGCGGCAAACGTATCAAACCATCAGAGATTTCTTTAATCTTTATTGTACTTGATTAGAAGACTTTGAAGAGTGAATCTCTGTGGCTTGAGAGAACTAATACGATGAAGCTTAATTCAATATTCGCAATACTGACGCCGATCACAACTGAAATCAAAGCCTAAAAAATCTAGTCCTAAAACGAATTATTCATGAACTGTCAAATAAAGGAAAACGAACTATTCATGAGCTGTCATATATAGGAAACCGCAATCGCTCAATTATTTAAAACCATAGAGAAACACAGAAAAATAATCACGCAAATTTCGATAATCACGCGTTGTTCAAAGTCACGCAACGAAACTAGAACTGTTCATAACAATTAAGTTTAAAAGTCGGAATCTTTAAAACGAGGAATCTTTAATAGCGGGAATCTTAAAGCGGGAAAATTTAAAGGGATTCTCATGCTGAAATTATTTTAGCAATTTAATCATGTTGAGTGTTGAAGACATGTGCTGACTGCCCTTCCATTGTAGCGTAATTTTAACTGTGTCAAGAGTCGCGAATTTTGATGGATTCGCTTAATTGCATAAAATTGAAAAAAAGAGCAACTTCGATTTGGTCGATTTCATCTCACGCTTCTTAAGATTCCTCATTTTAAAGATTCTCGCTTTTAAAGATTTCTCATTTTAAAGATTCTCGCTGTTAAAGATTCCCTATCTTAAAGATACCCATTTTAAAGATTCCCGCTTTTAAAGATTCTTTATTTTAAAGATTCCCCATTCCCCATTCCCCATTCCCCGTTCCCCATTCCTCGTTCTACACTTCTCATTCTCCATTTCCTATTTTAAAGATAGCCATCACATTATTATTTCAGAAATAGACGGTGCGGTTCAGATTTTCCTCTCAACCCGCCTTTCAATTCCAGTAATGGTTAGAAATGTTTCATTATTATTCTTATTTTTTCGCCACAAAGTTCTTCGAACAGTTCATCACGCCCTCATCGCCGATCTTGCTGTAGTCGATTTTCTACGCAGCATCGTCAGCTTTCCCCTTTCCATCTTTTCCATCTACTACGCAGTCCTTAAGCCTAAATCGTTTGCGTAGACTGTCTCTTGTCTCCATATCAGTTCGGCTTCATCTTGAATTCTCTGTCCACCGTGACGTTACAAATGGTGGAAAGATACCTTGCTATATATTTTCATGTCGCATGCAAAGCAAATAAGTACAAGACGAAAACCATAGGGGTTATTTCTTTCATTCGGTTATTTCTTTCATTCAATTTTAACAATCACTTTGTCTTTACACATCTCGGTCTACCACACTGATGTACGGAATTCAACAGCTTTGCACTACAGAGAAGTTTATGAAAGGGAAACCGAGAAAGCCTTACCATAGGTTGTTCCTTTTCTCGTTGCAGCTATTCTTATTTTTGGATAATTATCACTGAATCTCAAAAAGCTTGCACGCCTGAGACAAGTCGGAAATGCAGCACACAAGTCCCAACGCAGACCATTCTTCAAGCCCAAAGGCTCGCAAAAAATCGTTGTACACAGTTTTACTTCTTGTATATGTGCACGATCCTTCGCAGTAAAGCACTATTTAAGCAATAGTGAAAATCAGACCTGAAAAAAATTCAGGCCTGTACGGGATTCGAACCACTGGCCTCTGCGATACTAGTGCTGCGCTCTACCAATTGAGCTAACAAGCCAACTGGGAGCAGGCCATCAAATTCGACATAAACCCGTAGATGATAAATCAAACAACAAACATATGAAATACATATATATGAACTGCGGTTATGAAACGTATATGTGCACGATCCTTCGCAGTAAAGCATTATTTAAGCAATAGTGAAAATCAGACCCGAAAAAAATTCAGGCCTGTACGGGATTCGAACCATTGGAAGTTTTACTTCTTCTCTTCACAATCGCAACTACTTATCTGTTCGCAGCGATCTTGTTTGACGTTTGATTTGGACAAAAGGAGCCTCAATGAAGAAAGTGTGGTTTTCTTTAGGGATCAGTGCTTATGCTGTCCTTACCCAATGTAGTTAATCCGTACATCGTCCTGTTCCGGGTGAAGAAATTTACCGACAAACTAAAAACGCTGATAAACAGTGTTAAACGGATTTGTTTCAGCAGTAATCAGATAGAGGATGAAAACGTTGCTTCCCAAAATTCCCTTGATGTTAATGCAACTCTGTCGCCTTAGTAACCCAAGATGCAGCTTGGGAGGCTGGGGTGAGGGATGAGGGGGATGGGTGGGGGGGAAACTCAGGTGCTCTTATTCTTAAAGGAAAATTTAAAAATACTCAATCAAATTAGCATACTTTTTGGTACCAGTCTGATGATGTAGCGTCCCCCCTCCTAACTTGACAATTCTGCATTCCTACTTTTCTCTACTCGTTTCAGCTTGCAGTAATACGGTATGAATATTTAGCCCGATCTCCCCCCCAAAAAAACATCCACCCCCTCCACCCTCACATTCATAAAAAGTAGATATGCAAGGAAAACCCGTTTCTATTGCCACTCCAATTATTACTTTTTAAGCTTCAGCTACAGCGAAATCAGAACAGGAAAATAGTTTCTTCCCCATTCTAGTTATTTCTATCCCCATGCGCTTGCAGAGTTCTTTATGTGTGTAATCTGTTCTTACGGTATTTGTCCTTTTGCCGCGCCCCTCCTAACAAGTACCCATCCGCCCTTTTGAGCTGAAGTTTTAAATCTATTCGAGGAAATACGATATTCCATTATGTAAACGAGACTTCAGGAGTGAAAAAAGACATCCGACATGCACCTTGGGTTACTAAGGCGACAGAGTTGCATTAACATCAAGGAAATTTTGGGAAGCAACGTTTTCATCCTCTATCTGATTACTGAGCCAGCACAAAAAAGAATTAATCATCAGCTATGTATCAGAATTCTGGATAACAACAACAATGAATTCACACTTCTTGAATGCAACGGATTATGTAAAATTTTTGGGTTTACTAATTGACAAAAACTTAACATGGAAGTCTCATCTTGATCATATTGTTCCGAAGATTAGCAAAATAGTCGGTATAATCGCTAGGCTTAGACAT
Source organism: Stylophora pistillata (assembly GCF_964205215.1). Lineage (NCBI taxonomy): Eukaryota > Metazoa > Cnidaria > Anthozoa > Scleractinia > Pocilloporidae > Stylophora > Stylophora pistillata. The sequence goes on along the minus strand of NC_142524.1, from coordinate 7,894,685 downwards.
CATGTACCTTTAAATACCCTTCTTCAAATTTATCGTTCGCTGATTTTTCCCTACACGCTCTACGGTATAGCTGCTTGGGGCCAGGCAGCTCAGAGTGATTTAAAAAAGATT